>NC_083233.1:80304765-80575970 GCF_032191835.1 Heteronotia binoei | reverse complement strand
GGTTATTGACAGAGTGGAGGGGTTTGAGGCTGACTTTGAGGTCCTGGATTCTCATGTTTGCCAACTGCTCTGCATGCGCCTGCTGAATTCCAGCAACCATGGCCTAGAAGGGAGTGGGGGAGGGAGGAAAGTTAAGTTAGCCTTCAAGGTTTTAATCAGCTTCTGAAAGGCAGAAAGTATCAGCAGGAGGAGGTTTATGCTGGAATAAAACACCAATTTCTCGACCATCACAAAGGAGATCCCGGCTGCCCCAGGACACATCCCAAAATGGGACCAAGTCATATCACCTGAGCAGGGGTGGAATTCTAGCAGGAGCTCCTTTGCATATTAGGGCCACACACCCCTGATGTAGCCAATCCTCCAAGAGCTTACAAGGCTCTTTTTTGTAAGCTCTTGGAGGATTGGCTACATCGGGGGGGGGGGGGGAGGTTATCGCCTAATATGCAAAGGAGCTCCTGCTAGAATTCCACCCCTGCACCTGAGAAGTGATATGATCACAATCTTAAAAGTACTTGAAGGGCTGTCATATAGAGGATGCTGCAGAGTTGTTTCCTGTTGCCCCAGAAGGTCGGACCAGAACCAACAGGTTGAAATTAAATCAAACGACTTTTTCAGAAGAAGAAGAAGATATTGGATTTATATCCCGCCCTCCACTCCGAAGAGTCTCAGAGCGGCTCACAATCTCCTTTCCCTTCCTCCCCCACAACAGACACCCTGGGAGGTAGATGAAGATATTGGATTTATATCCCACCCTCCACTCCAAAAAGTCTCAGAGCGGCTCACGATCTCCTTTCCCTTCCTCCCCCACAACAGACACCCTGATCGCATAGCCAGGAGGGTTGAATGGATGCGAGTTCACGGCACCCTGGTCCTGCCATGGAGGCCTCCCCAAGAACAGTGCTTAGTTCTTGCGGCTCCTTCTTACACACCCAGGGGAGTGTGATGGCCACTTTGCCAGGAAACAATTTTTCTCCAGCTCAGTTTGGCCAGAGATCCTGGAGGGCTTTGCTTTTTTTTTTTTTTTTGGCCATCTTCTGGGCTTGGAGCCAGGTCACTCCCTGTGTGTATGGGGGGGAAGGTACTTGTGAATTTCCTGCCTTGTGCAGGAGGTTGGACTAGATGACCCTGGAGGTCCCTTCCAATTCTACAAAATCAGTACCAGACAGAGATTACGGAAGGGGATGCTGCACAAAAGTCTTCCTCGCAGGCCAGACCGCTTGGGGAGGCCTCCATGGCAGGACCAGGGTGCTGTGAACTCGCATCCATTCAACCCTCCTGGCTATGCGATCAGGGTGTCTGTTGTGGGGGAGGAAGGAAAGGAGATTGTGAGCCGCTCTGAGACTCTTCGGAGTGGAGGGCGGGATATAAATCCAATATCTTCATCTACCTCACAGGGTGTCTGTTGAGGGGGAGGAAGGGAAAGGAGATTGTGAGCCGCTCTGAGACTCTTCGGAGTGGAGGGCGGGATATAAATCCAATATCTTCATCTACCTCACAGGGTGTCTGTTGTGGGGGAGGAAGGGAAAGGAGATTGTGAGCCGCTCTGAGACTCTTCAGAGTGGAGGGCGGGATATAAATCCAATATCTTCATCTACCTCACAGGGTGTCTGTTGTGGGGGAGGTAGGGAAAGGAGATTGTGAGCCGCTCTGAGACTCTTCAGAGTGGAGGGCGGGATATAAATCCAATATCTTCATCTACCTCACAGGGTGTCTGTTGTGGGGGAGGAAGGGAAAGGAGATTGTGAGCCGCTCTGAGACTCTTCGGAGTGGAGGGCAGGATATAAATCCAATATCTTCATCTACCTCACAGGGTGTCTGTTGTGGGGGAGGAAGAGAAAGGAGATTGTGAGCCGCTCTGAGACTCTTCGGAGTGGAGGGCAGGATATAAATCCAATATCTTCATCTACCTCACAGGGTGTCTGTTGAGGGGGAGGAAGGGAAAGGGGATTGTGAGCCGCTCTGAGACTCTTCGGAGTGGAGGGCGGGATATAAATCCAATATCATCATCATCTTCTTTTAACTGCACCACTTAGGAATTAAGATACGCTTGGGAAGTTCTGCTTTCCTTATTGCAGACTTCATCGTCTCACTCCCGCTTTCAAACAACCCTGGAAGTGAAGACTTTCTTCTGCTTTGGAGGTTTATTTCCACAGTTGAGGTCGCAGAAGAGCACTCCGGAGGAGTCCTTCTTGACTCAAGACTGACATCCAGTGATCAAAACGGGAACAGCTTCGTAGTGGGAACGTCTGCCAGGGAGTCAATCAGGCAAGAGGGGTGGCACATCCAACGGCTCCCCAGTGCCAACTGGCTGATTGCCATGCTTGGGTCACGTGTCACCCAGTACATGACTGCTGATTAAAGTTCACCCCTCCCATCGTTGAGTTGGTGGCAGGAATCCACCGCCCAACGGAAACGCTTTGCAATCGAAAGATAATATGGGAAAAGCCCAGCCCAGTCCAGCTGACATCTCTGCAATATCCCGTTTGCCCGGTAGACTCACTGAACGAGACAACCACACAGTTCAGATACCACGAACTCAAGCCCTCTAAAACCCACCATCTGAAGGGCACCAGAATGTGTTCCAGCTTCCTCCTCACTTTTTGTTCGTGAAGCCCTCTCCTTCTGTTGCTGGTCCTCTCTATCCAAGGACAGCCATAATGTCCAAACTTAGAAACATTTAGTAGCACCTCCAAACCACAGATACTTCACCCACTTAAAACCCCAGTTTCAGGCCACAGCCGGCAAACTGGTGGGTACTTTGCCACCAAGTGGGACATCAAGGCGAGAAACCAGGAAGTGCAGGAAGAAGAAGATGATGATATTGGATTTGTATCCCGCCCTTCTCTCTGAATGGCAGAGTCTCAGAGCAGTCACAATCTCCTCTACCATCCCCCACCACCACCAGACACTCTGTGAGGTAGGTAGGACTGAGAGAGCTCTTACAGCAGCAGCCCTTTCAAGGACAACTCCTGCAAGAGCTGTGGCTGACCCAAAGCCATTCCGGCAGCTGCAAGTGGAGGAGTGGGGAATCAAACCTGGTTCTCCTAGATAAGAGTCTGCACACTTCACCACTACACCAAACTGGCTCTCAGAAGACAGACACCCTGTGAGGTGGGTGGAGCTTAGAGAGCTCTAACAGAAGCTGCCCTTTCAAGGACAACTCCTGCGAGAGCTGTGGCTGACCCAAGGCCATTCCAGCAGCTGCAAGGGGAGGAGTGGGGAATCATACCCGGTTCTCCCGGATAAGCGTCTGTGCACTTCACAACACCAAACTGGCTCAGAAGACAGACATCCTGTGAGGTGGGTGGAGCTGAGAGAGCTCTGACAGAAGCTGCCCTTTCAAGGAGAACTCCTGTGAGAGCTGTGGCTGACCCAAGGCCATTCCAGCAGCTGTAAGTAGAGGAGTGGAGAATCAAACCTGGTTCTCCTAGATAAGAGTCTGCATACTTCACCACTACACCAAATTGGCTCAGAAGACAGACACCCTGTGAGGTGGGTGGAACTTAGAGAGCTCTGACAGAAGCTGCCCTTTCAAGGACAACTCTTGCAAAAGCCATGGCTGACCCAAGGCCATTCCAGCAGCTATAAGTAGAGGAGTGGGGAATCAAACCCAGTTCTCCCGGATAAGAGTCCGTGCACTTCACCACGACACCAACACTGGCTCTACAGGAGAGGACATGAGGAGAAAAGGGAGACCTCAAGCCAAAGGCGCAATCCCAAACTTCCAAGCTGTGGTGTGGAAAACTCGATATGCAGCCTGCACTTGATTACGAGCATCAGAGGAACAAGCTCCCAGTTGACCAATGACCCCAACCTGGTTCTCATCTTCAGCTTCTACTTATCTGATCAATATGTACATGTATCAGGACCTGGATTTAAGGACATGAGCCACAGTGACTGACAACATCAAAGCAATCCCCTAAAAAATGTTGCTCATTCATCCACTCAGAAGAGATTAAATTTTTTAAAAAAAGTAAAAACCTTGTCCATCATTAGCTGGGCAGAAGGCAAAATGTTATCAAGAGCCTCTGTAGAGTTCAGCCAGGGGTGATCCAGGACACCGTCTATTGTCAACCTCTCCTCCGGCTTCACTTTCAACAACCTAGGAGAGCATTAAAACAGCATCTCAGAAACCCACCTGTTTTCTTAAAGGTCAGTTCCAACCTCCATACAAGGTAAAGGAAAGGAAAGGTCCCCAGTGCAAACACCAGTCGTTTCCGACTCTGGGGTGACGTTAATCTCACAACATTTTCACGGCAGACTTTTGACGGGGTGGTTTGCCATTGCCTTCCCCAGTCTTTTACACTTACCCTCCAGCAAGCTGGGGACTCATTTGACCGACCTCGGAAGGATGGCAGGCTGAGTCAGCCTTGGGCCAGTTACCTGAACCAGCTTTCACTGGGATCGAACTCAGGTGGTGAGCAGAGAGTTCAGGGACTTGTTTGGTGTGTGCGGCGTGATGCCGTCACCTGTGAGTGACATCACTACACCGGCGACATCGTGCGCCAGCCGCTCTAGGCATTTCCAGGAAAACTCTTATCGTTTTCCTGGATGCTCTAGCATTTTGGGAGGGAAAAACTCTATGGTGCCTATTGTACCATGCAGTTTTCCCTCCCAGGTTGCTAGACTGTGCAGAAAAACCATAGTTTTCCCAGAAATGCCTAGAGCGGCCGGAGTGTGATGTCACTTGTGGGTGATGTCATCGCGCTGGCGACGTCAGGGGAGATTTCCCCCATTGGTCCGGTGTGAGCCAGTGGGTTGGGAACCGGGGGCTTAGCAGCCCTAATACAAGAACTTCCTCTTCTAGCAACCGTTGCTTTTCCACCCTTAAAGCCCTACAAGGTGAGAGGTTGTCAAGGGTACCTGCAGGCTCCTCCTCCCTTTTCTCTCACCAGTTTCACAGATCAAAGGGGGGATTTTTAAAAACCATCATCGGGATACCAGATTAGGAGGACTGGTACTTACAGCTATCACCAGTTGCTGTATCTCAGCCGCAGAACCCATCTTTGTCCAGAGACTTTCCAAAAATACAATTCTCTTTAGAAGATGGCTTTTGGAAGAGTGGGGGTAGAAGCGTTATTGCCAAAATACCAAACTGGTTTCACTGATTTGTCAGCCGTGCTAAACGGAGCGTGTTTTAGGGCCAACCAAAGTAAAAGCACATAATATGGCCCCAATCGACTGTGCGAAGTGCTATAGACCCTGCTGGGCGGGCCCCAGACCCATGTGGCTGGAGACGGGCCTCAGAATGCTGAGCTTAACAAACTTTAAAATGACAAAGGATTTATGAACATATGAAGCTGCTTTCTACTGAATCAGACCCTCTTTGGTCCATCAAAGTCAGTCTTGTCTACTCAGACTGGCAGCCGCTCTCCAGGGTCTCAAGCTGAGGTTCTTCACACCTATTTGCCTGGACCGTTTTTAGTTGGAGATGCCGGGGATTGAACCTGGGACCTTCCGCTTACCCTGGGACCTTCTATACCCCCTGAGCCACGATCCCTCCCATATATATGAACATATGAAGCTGCCTTCTACTGAATCAGACTCTCTTTGGTCCATCAAAGTCAGTATTGTCTACTCAGACTGAGAGCAGCTCTCCAGGGTCTCAAGCTGAGGTTCTTCACACCTATTTGCTTGGACCCTTTTGAGTTGGAGATGCCGGGGGTTGAACCTGGGACCTCCTGCTTACCAAGCAGATGCTGTACCACTGAGCCATCATCCCTGACAACTAAAAATGAGATTAAATACATCTCCCCAGTTATTCTGGATTTATACAGCTATTCAAGGTTTACACTAGCACACGCGGAGATGTTGGATACTTGGCCAGAGACACAATAACTGGGGAGAGACGCTGTCCTCTTTGTGGGCTGGCTCAGAGTTACACACAGGCCTGATTTTCATGCAAAGCCCAAAATCACATAGAAATACTACAAACCTGCCCGAACCTTTTAAGTTTTACAGATTTGTTTTAAGTGTGCTACTTGGTTTTAGGCCACTGACGAAGGCTCTTATAGCCCAAACTCTTCTGGTCTAGTGGCTTTTCATGAGATATTCTGGTATGTGATTTATGTTGGGCTGATGTGCAATTGGTTGGATTTTAGCAATTCGATGTACCGATCTTGTTTTTTAATCGTTAGTTCTTACGCTGTTTAATAAATACCCTGTTATCTTTAAGTTTGTTGTACTCAGTCTTCTGAGTACCCATGCTGATTCCAGGGTGGGGTTGTTGCTTTGTTTTGGACACAGGCCTCACCACCGTACCCAGCAGAACTCTCTTCCCCGGGAAAAGAACAGGGAAAAGCCTGAGGAAATTGTTCCTTGAAGAACTGTGATGTTTAACTTCCCTGGAGTGGTTTTGAGCGGGTGAACATATGTAGAGAGCGGGCTGTTCTTATTAAGGCTCCCTCTCTTCCAGCAGGGAATGCTCTGTATTCTTGGTGCTGGCGGGGGGGGGGCAACAGTGGGAGGGCTTCCAGTGTCCTGGCCCCACTGGTGGACCTCCTGATGGCACTTGGGTTTTTTGGCCACTGTGTGACACAGAGTGCTGGACTGAATGGGCCATTGGCCTGATCCAACATGGCTTCTCTTATGTTCTCATGTGACACAGAGTGTTGGACTGGATGGGCCATTGGCCTGATCCAATATGGCTTCTCTTATGTTCTTATGAGACACAGAGTGTTGGACTGGATGGGCCACTGGCCTGATCCAACATGGCTTCTCTTATGTTCTTATGTGACACAGAGTGTTGGACTGGATGGGCCACTGGCCTGATCCAACTTGGCTTCTCTTATGTTCTTATGTGACACAGAGTGTTGGACTGGATGGGCCATTGGACTGATCCAACAGGGCTTCTCTTATGTTCTCATGTGACACAGAGTGTTGGACTGGATGGACCATTGGCCTGATCCAACACGGCTTCTCTTATGTTCTCATGTGACACAGAGTGTTGGACTGGATGGGCCATTGGCCTGATCCAACACAGCTTCTCTTATGTTCTCATGTGACACAGAGTGCTGGACTGGATGGGCCATTGGCCTGATCCAACATGGCTTCTCTGATGTTCTTATGTGACACAGAGTGTTGGACGGGATGGGCCATTGGGCTGATCCAACATGGCTTCTCTGATGTTCTTATGTGACACAGAGTGTTGGCCTGGATGGGCCATTGACCTGAACCAACATGGCTTTACTTATGTTCTTTTGTGACACAGTGCTGGAATGGAGGGGTCATTGGCCTGATTCAACATGGCTTCTCTGATGTTCTCATGTGACACAGAGTGCTGGACTGGATGGGCCATTGGCCTGATCCAACACAGCTTCTCTTATGTTCTCAAGTGACACAGAGTGTTGGACTGATCCAACATGGCTTCTCTGATGTTCTTATGTGACACAGAGTGTTGGACTGGATGGGCTTCTCTGATGTGACACAGAGTGTTGGACTGGATGGGCTTCTCTGATGTTCTTATGTGACACAGAGTGTTGGCCTGGGTGGGCCATTGACCTGATCCAACATGGCTGTTCTTATGTGACACAGTGTTGGACTGGAGGGGCCATTGGCCTGATCCAAAATGGCTTTTCTTATGTTCTTATGTGACACAGTGTTGGACTGGAGGGGCCATTGGCCTGATCCAACATGGCTTCTCTTATGTTCTTATGTGACACAGAGTGTTGGACTGGATGGGCCACTAGCCTGATCCAACATGGCTTCTCTGATGTTTTTATGTGACACAGAGTGCTGGACTGGATAGGCCATTGGCCTGATCCAACATGGGTTCTCTTATGTTATTATGTGACGACAGAGTGTTGGACTGGATGGGCCATTTGCCTGATCAAACATGGCTTCTCTTATGTTCTGATGTGACACAGAGTGTTGGACTGGAGGGGCCATTGGCCTGATCCAATATGGCTTCTCTTATGTTCTCATGTGACACAGAGTGTTGGCCTGGATGGGCCATTGGCCTGATCCAACATGGCTTCTCTTATGTCCTTATGTTCTCTTAACTTTCTTGGCTCATGCAGGGTGACTTCAAGACCCAAGAGATCTGGCCAGCGTCCCACATAAAGCTGCATCTGTCTGAGACTGCTCTCCAGCATCTACGGAAATGCACAGGAATTCTGTGACTGACACATGCTTATAGAAGGGCTCTGGAAAAGTAGAACGTTTCAATAATGCTGATCAAAAGGAATACGCTCCCTGTTCTGGATGGCCCAGGCTGGCCTCATCTCATCAGATCTCAGAAGCTAAGCAGTCGGCCCTGCTTAATATTTGGATGGGAGACCTCCAAGGAAGTCCAGGGTCTCAACTCAGAAGGAAGCAATGGAAAACCACTTCTGAAAGTCTCTTGCTTTGGAAACCCCTGTGGAGTCCCCGTAAGTGGAAACAACTTGGCAGCACTTTCCACCGCAACCAACTGGATATGTATTTGGGAGGCAAACCTCATCTAGCAAACACAGAGAAAGGGCAACGGACAAAGCAGCTGAAAGGACTGAGGCAGGTAGATTATCCTTATAGCAAGGAGGAACCTGGGAATCTCATGCATCGGATTCTGCTTCAGCACCAGTCCAGGGTAAAGCCAGCATTATGCGTGACTCATAATGAACTTGTGATTCTATCACTATCTCAATATCGTATATGCACCTGAGGAAGCTCACTGGGAAACAGTGTGGATACCGGTGTGCTGTTGCGCTTTTCCATTGAAAATCGGAACTGGGCCACGCCTGTATGCTGAGCTAAGAAGACTGAGCAGCGCTCTTTTGAATGGATAAACTCTTTGGGGGACATTTGAAGCTTTGGCTTTTTCAAATATTTTTTTGGGTCTGCGGTTTGTAAACTGTAACTGTTTTTTACAGTATACAAGTATATGAGTAGGGATTTCTAGTATTTATAAGCACCTTAATATTTGTAAATACAGAAAACTTTTTGCAGCAATTGACCGCGAGCTTTGCTTTCATTTTGATCAGATTCCACTTCAGCACCAGTTTATTTAGAATATTTATACATTGCCTCTCTAGAGACCCGCTTTGGGGCAGCTCACAAAGTTAAAAAAAACGCAATAAAATCTAAATACCATGATAAAATTATTGTTAAGATACTCAGCATTCAGGTCAGCATAAAATGTTATCTACAAAACAGACCGTGACACTACTCGCCCCCTTGGAAGCATCTGGAAGTGCAAGAGATATACACTTTTGACTTGACAACAGGGCCAAGCAATGGTTGTACTATATCACTCCCGCCTCTCCCGAGACCATCACAAAGAAATATTTGTCCCGGGAAAGAGACTTGGCCACATTTTTATCGCAGGTGACTTACTTGCGGACAATGTCTTTTGCCATTTCGGAGATCTGGCTCCACTCTTCCTCCGGAAACTCAAAGCTGCCCGTCATGATCTTTTTCCGCATGTCTTTGGGAATTGTCCGACTGTGGTGCTTGGAGTAAAAAGGTGGGTAACCACACAGCATCACATAAATGATGACGCCAAGGGACCACAAGTCACAGCTCTAAGGAGTGAGGGGGAAAAAGAAGCTTAACTTTTCACGGCGCACACGGATGGGCGGGCAGCCCCCTTCCCTTCCCCATGAAGCTACCGCAAGCAAGCTGCACAAAAAGGAAGGGAGAGCTGTGCCACGGGAAATTTCATGATCCGCATTAGGATTTATGTTAGATCAATTTATGGGCAATTTGCTCCAGATATAAATGCTGTTCAAAAACAGGATGAAAGTGGATCTTTAGGGGAGGGGTCCCCATACTTTTAAAGCCTGTAGGCTCCTCTGGAATTCTGACACCGAACAGTGGGCATAATCACCAACTGGCTGCCACAGGAGGCTTTAAACAGCAAATGGCCAACATTTCAGGTGGATGCTCTGTTAAACAGGATGCCTTCTTATCTGCACATCCAATCAGACATCCTGTTGGGCAAAACCCCCACCCACTTTGGGAAAGCACTTGGCGGGTCCTAGGAAAGGTACTGGTGGGTGTCATGGTGCACACAGGCACTTCAGCTGTAGAGAGTTCTGCATCTTTTCAATCACTTCCTCTGCCATGAGGGCTGGAAACCTGTTTCGCAGCACACCCACAAAACACAATCAACAAAGCGCACACTGCGGTCAAGCATACCTTATTGTAAGTGTAAGGTGTCGGCGAGGTAGGGATGATACCAGATTTCTCTTTCTGATGTCTTCTTTGTGCCTCTAGAACCTATGGGAGCGGAGGGGAAATGTGTGTCAACCTTAACCTTGCTGTACAATTTCTTCCCCACCCAATTTAGAAGAGGACCCTAGGCTCAAGAAAACAAAGCAATGCTCTGAGATTTCGCAAATCATTAAGTATTCACTTTCAGGATAGTCATGCATAGGCCTGAGCATCCAACCACTCAAATAGCAGTACAAGCAATTTTTAAACCACTAAAAACGATTAATATATATATATATATATATATATTTAATTAGGAATAGATCTGTTACTTTGCCAAATTACAGAAACACGTTAGCCAGTCGTTACTGCGAAACAGTGACATTAGCTATCAAAAATATGTAACGCACGTTTGTAACGTAATGGTTAACATCAGAACAGGTTTTCTATATAAGTGACTGCAGATTCAATGAACAGTTCTTCTCTTTGGCTTTTAACGGGAATGCTAAAGTCAGTCTACAGTTCCAACAAAAATTCAAGACAAAGAGAGAAAAAGTATTATTATTAATTACTACTATTATTTTATTTTGTTGATATTCCGCCCATTCCCCCATTGGGGACTCAGAGCGGAGTATATCATAAGTAGTAATACAATCACAATAACATCACAATAAAAACCAGTTACAATATTTAGTAAAATCCAAGCGGGCAGCCGTGTGGGTCTGAAGCAGTAGAACAAAACAGGACTCGATTGCACCTTTAAGACCAACTTAGTTTTATTCAGAACGTAAGCTTTCGTGTGCCAGATTCCTCGTCTGATAGCTGACGTTCTGAATAAAACTAAGTGTGTCTTAAAGGTGCAATCGACTTCTATTTTGTTCTAATATTTAGTAAAAGTACAACAGGATGGCCCAGCAAGATGGTTTAACAGAATAGTATAGCAGGATGGTACCGCAGAATACCACAGTAGAATAGTACAGCAGTACAGTAGGGGAGGCCAACCGATCTAATAGACCAGGGGTGGCCAACGGTAGCTCTCCAGATGTTTTTTTGCCTACAACTCCCATCAGCCACAGTCATTGGCCATGCTGGCTGGGGCTGATGGGAGTTGTAGGCAAAAAACATCTGGAGAGCTACCATTGGCCACCCTTGTAATAGACAGATACCCGTCACCTCATCCAAAAGCCTGGTGGGACAGCTCCATTTTTACAGGCCCTACGAAAGGCTAACAAGCCAGGTAGGGCCCGGATCTCCATAGGGAGCTGATTTCACCAGGTCGGGGCCAAGACCGAGAAGGTCCTGGCCCTGGTAGAGGCAAGATGGGCGTGTCTTGGGCCGGTCAAAAGATCTTGGGAGGCCGAACAAAGTGACCTCCAGGGCATCTATGAGAAGAGACGACCCTGCAGGTAATCCCTGATTATTAAAAACAAACAAAAAAACACAAGTGTTTGCCCAGCTAGGCCAATCTTGTCGAAGCTGAAAAGCTACGGCGGACTGACCATGCTCAGAACCTGGATGGAAGGCCACCAAGGAAGATGAGGGCCACGATGCAGAGGAAGGCAATAGCTTACCTGAGGTGCTACATAGTAGGGAGTGAACTGGGGGGTCATCAGGTCACCCTGGTCGACTTTGGCAAATCCAAAGTCACACAGCTTCACCGGGGCGTCCTAAACGGAAGCAGTGAGACCAACGTTACATACTGGCGCTCTGAGCCCGCTTTTGAGAACGCGATCGAAGTCAGCAGTAGGATGCTGAGAAACCTGGACTGCTTTTGTGAGATTTGTATGCAAGGGAAAGGGGCAGGGGGAACCCCACTGCCAGAGGACCGGGGGACTCAGGAAGAAGAGGAGCCAGGTGTGCTAAGCGAAGGGGATCCTGGGCAGCCAAAGGGAAGGGGACAGAACAGGTGGCGGGAGGATCGAAGGAAAGATGGAGCTGGCAGCTCGAATTGGACGCCCTGATGTGAACTAGCCAGCAATGTTGTGGAATCAGAAAAGGAAAGAAAGGCAAGGTGGCTGAGAGGTGATAGGATCACCACCTTCAAGTCCCTGAAGGGCTGTCTTATTGAGGACTGGGTGGAATTGTTTTCTGTGGCCCTGGAAGGTAGGACCAGAACCAACGGGTTGAAATTAAACCAGAAGAGTTTTCAGCTCAACATGAGGAAGAACTTCCTGGCTGTTAGAGCGGCTTCTCAGTGGAACGGGCTTCCTCCTTGGGAGGTGGTGGGCTCCCCTTCCTTGGAGGTTTTCAAACGGAGGCTAGAGGGCCATCTGAAAGCAACGCGAATCCTATGAATTTAGGGAGAGGTATTTGTGAGTTTCCCCGCATTGTGCAAGGGTTTGGACTAGACGACCCTGGCGGTCCCATTCCAACTCTATGATGTCCAAGTCTCCGTCTTACCAAA
The DNA here is from genome assembly GCF_032191835.1 of Heteronotia binoei. Classification (NCBI taxonomy): domain Eukaryota; kingdom Metazoa; phylum Chordata; class Lepidosauria; order Squamata; family Gekkonidae; genus Heteronotia; species Heteronotia binoei. Next base: position 80,563,435 of record NC_083233.1, on the reverse strand, counting down.
GAGTTATCCTTGAAAAGAAGGTTCTCAGGCTTGAGGTCTCGGTGTGCAATGTTTAAAGAATGACAGTGCTGCAGAGCCAAGGCTATCTGGAAAAAGGCACAAGAAGTTAGCTTCAGTTACAGAGAAGACTACTGCTAACACAAAAGCACTTGCCGTAACTGGGAGAGGTGAAAGGTCCTTCTGCCTGCAAAAGAGCCAGAGAGCAGCCTGGTGATCTGCAGCGATCCGTATACAAGACAGGAGCCCTTAACTCTGAATTAATTCCCAAGCTCTGGCTGCCAGGTAGCAGTTACTAGCAGATTAAGAAGATATTGAAGAAGATATTGGATTTATATCCCGCCCTATACTCTGAGTCTCAGAGCGGTCACAATCTGTGGAACCAGCTCCCGGAAGAGGTGCGGGCTCTGCGGAACCTAGACCAATTCTGCAGAGCCTGCAAGACCGTCCTCTTTAGGCAGGCCTTCGCAGGCTGCTGACAAAGGATGGCCGAATTGATGATCCACCAAAGTGACCCTATTCAGTGACCTTTGCCATTATGCAATAGACAGAATAGCGCCAGGAACATCATTGTTGCTGTTAAATTATGTAAATTGGAATGATTTTTAGGATACTGTCGATCTTAAACTACTGTATAACTTTTAATTTTGTTTTAAAGATCAATGTATAATTTTATCTGAATATGTTGTTAGCCGCCCTGAGCCTGCCTAGGCGGGGAGGGCGGGATATAAATAAAATTTATTATTATTATTATTATTATTATTACAATCTCCTCTACCTTCCCCCCCGCCTGACACACACACACAACAGACACCCTGTGAGGTGGTTGGGGCTGAGAGGGCTCTCACAGCAGCTGCCCTTTCAAGGACAACCTCTGCCAGAGCTATGGCTGACCCAAGGCCATTCCAGCAGGTGCAAGTGGAGGAGTGAAGAAGATTGCAGATTTATACCTCGCCCTTCTCTCTGAATCAGAGTCTCAGAGCGGCTCACAATCTCCTTTATCTTCCTCCCCCACAACAGACACCCTGTCAGGTGGATGGGGCTGAGAGGCCTCTCCCAGAAGCTGCCCTTTCAAGGACAACTCCTAGGAGAGCTACGGCTGGCCGAAGGCCATTCCAGCAGCTGCAAGTTGAGGAGTGGGAAATCAAACTTGGTTCTTCCAGATAAGAGTCTGGGTACTTCACCACTAAACCAAACTGGCTCTCAGGAGACAGATACCCTGTGAGGTGGGTGGGGCTGAGAGGGCTCTCCCAGCAGCTGCCCTTTCAAGGACAACCTTTGCCAGAGCTATGGCTGACCCAAGGCCATGCTAGCAGGTGCAAGTGGAGGAGTGGGGAATCAAACCCGGTTCTCCCAGATAAGAGTCCGCAAACTTAACCACTGCATCAAACTGGCTCTCGAGAATCTTTAAAAGGAGAATCTTTAAAAACCACTAACTGAGTCTTTGAGACTTTTCTATGTGTATTCAGTGCTTTTGCGCAAACTCATATTGCCCAAACTACTGCTTGCAACATCTCTGCAGAGGTTATTGCCCTGGGCCGACCTCCGTCTCACCAGTCTCTCCTGAGATCAGGCCAATCTGCTCACACTCCGCATGGAGGGCAATCAGGTCATTCACCAGCTCTCCTAACGCAGGCCCTGCTGTAACGATCTGAAATGACTGCCTGTGGCCATCAGCACAGACAGCTTTAGAAGAGGATGGGCAGATTCATGGAAAAGAGGGCCATCTAGAGCTACTAGCCATGGTGACTAATGGCAGCCTCCACGTTTAGAAGCAGCGCAGCTCTGAATACGAGATCTAGGAGGCAACATGAGATGTCCTGGCTTGTATGCTCTGTTTGCTGGCCTTCCGGGGCAACTGTCCACTGTGCAAAACAGGATTCTGGATCAGATGAACATAAGAACATAAGAGAAGCCCTGTTGGATCAGGCCAATGGCCCATCCAGTCCAACACTCTGTTGTCACATAAGAAAAGCCATGTTGGATCAGGCCAGTGGCCCATCCAGTCCAACACTCTGTTGTCACATAAGAACATAAGAGAAGCCCTGTTGGATCAGGCCAGTGGCCCATCCAGTCCAACACTCTGTGTCACATAGGAACATAAGAGAAGCCCTGTTGGATCAGGCCAGTGGCCCATCCAGTCCAACACTCTGTGTCACATAAGAACATAAGAGAAGCCCCATTGGATCAGGTCAGTGGCCCATCCAGTCCAACACTCTGTGTCACATAAGAACATAAGAGAAGCCATGTTGGATCAGGCCAGAGGCCCATCCAGTCCAACACTCTGTGTCACCTAAAAACATAAGAGAAACCATGTTGGATCAGTCCAATGGCCCATCCAGTCCAACACTCTGTGTCACATAAGAACATCAGAGAAGCCATGCTGGATCAGGCCAGTGGCCCATCCAGTCCAACACTCTGTGTCACATAAGAACAAAAAAGAAGCCATGTTGGATCAGGCCAGTGGCCCATCCAGTCCAACACTGTGTGTCACACAGTGGCCAATATATGTGCATGTGTACACACACACATACACACACACACACTGTGGCTAATAGCCACTGATGGACCTCTGCTCCATATTTTAATCTAACCCCCTCTTGAAGCTGGCTATGCTTGTAGCCGCCACCACCTCCTGCGGCAGTGAATTCCACATGTTAATCACCCTTTGGGTGAAGAAGGACTTCCTTTTATCCGTTTTAACCTGGCTGCTCAGCAATTTCATCGAATGCCCACGAGTTCTTGTATTGCGAGAAAGGGAGAGAAGGACTTCTTTCTCTACTTTCTCCATCCCATGCATTATCTTGTCAACCTCTATCATGTCAGATGGACCACCAGTCTGATCCAGGAAGGCCTTTCTTATGTTTTTGTTGCGTGATCCCCAAGTCTGTTATTACTTCTGCTTATCCAGTATACATCTGACCTTTAGATAGGAGCTTAAGAGAACATTTACCCGGGATATCCCTGGGACATTACTCTGTCCCTTTCCATCACTCCTTTCATCTGGTAGATAAAGACATTTTCGTTTCATTGGGCGCTGCTCCCGGGGCCTCTCCTTTCTGCCGTATGTTGTAATTATGGGTTTTTAAAAGCACATTTTTTGCTTTGGTTTAAACTGATTTTAGAACATGTTTGATAACACTTTTTCTCTTTTGCTCGTTAGTCACCAAGGGCAGCTTGTTGGGTGGAAAGACAGGATACAAATATAATAGAGGCGCATGGGGCTGCCCCTGTGCCGAACCCGGAAGTTGCAGCTAGTGCAGAACGCTGCCACCCGGTTGCTATTAGGGCTCCCCAGATGGGAGTACATTCAGCCGGGGCTTCAGGGACTGCACTGGCTGCCAATAATATACCGAGTTCGGTACAAGGTGCTGGTTATTACCTTTAAAGCCCTATATGGCCTAGGGCCTACCTACCTTAGGGACCGTCTCTCCCCACATGTTCCCCAGAGAGTACTGAGATCAGGTTCTCAGAATCTCCTTACAATCCCTGGGCCAAAGGAGGCCTGTTTGAAGTCAACTAGGGACAGGGGCTTTTTCGATCACAGCCCCCTGTTGGTGGAACCAGCTGCCGGAAGAGGTGAGGGCCCTCCGGGACCTTGGGCAGTTCCTCAGAGCCTGTAAGACAGTCCTCTTCCAGTTGGCATACAACTGACCGGCATCTGAATATCTGAATTTTAAGGAAGACTGTAGGATAGTACGCTGACGAATTGTGTTTATTTTTACTGTGTAAATTATTAATGTATTTTAATTCTTGGTTTTATTGTTAGAATTCTGTGTTGGAGCTGCCCTGAGCCCACTTTGGTAGGGTACATATGAACATATGAAGCTGCCTTCTACTGAACCAGACCCTCCTGGGTCCATCAAAGTCAGTCTTGTCTACTCAGACTGGCAGCGGCTCCCCAGGGTCTCAAGCTGAGGCTTTTCACACCTATTTGCCTGGACCCTTTTTTGGAGATGCCAGGGATTGAACCTGGGACCTTCTGCTTCCCAAGCAGATGCTCTGCCACTGAGCCACCGTCCCTCCCCTAGGGCGGGATATAAATAGAATGAAATAAATAAAAGAAATAAATAGATATAATATACAACCTGGGCCTCTTTCATTTTGTGGCCATTTTACCCCACCCCCACCCACCCCCAAAAATACATTTTTTTTCTCTTCTATACACCTCTACTGAAGACACACTGGATGCCCCCAGGAAAACAGGCTCTAATCCACTGAAGTTTCTGCTTTCACCTGGTGATACAACTGCCCATCCGAACACGGGGGTTCGCCTAACGTCTCTGTGTATGAGTCACTGGGCTCGCTTCCATCCCGTATGAGCCACGTTCCCCACAATGACTCATGCCCAAACATGAGGGGCAGGCTTTTAGGGAATGCCAGTCATTCTTGCTTCTAGACCCGCGAAGCTTCCAAGCCTGGCACAGACTATCGGAACGCTCAGGTTATAACGAAGCAGGCAACTCGCTTCCGAGCGGGGCTGGGTTTTGCTTTTTTTTTTTTAAATTAAAAAAAGCTTACGCCTCTCCCTTCCCGCCCAAGAAAATCATCAGCTTCTTTCCAAACAAGTTCCCGTGGCTGCCGGTTACACATAGGAGGGGGGAGGGCTGAAGGGGGGGGGGGAGTTGAAACTTGCCTGCTTTGTTACTTGGCTTGCTTGCTTCTCAGTAAAGTGCCGATGTTGGCTGATTCTGTGAAAGAGTTCGCCCCCTTCCATCATCTCCATTACAATTAGAAGCCGGGCCCTGTTTGAAAGCAGGTCAGTTTGTTACACAAAGTACAAATGTTAACAAAAGCTAAGCTAATTTTTTTTTTTTTAAATCAAGTCCGGGGAAGATTGGAAACAAAAACAACAGAACAGGTTAGATTCTCTCCACTTGTACGTCGCACGCTTGAAGAAGTCCATTCCAATGTATCTGAAGAAGTGTACATCTACACATGTTGAGTCATTCTGTTCTCACTTATACCCAGAAGTAAACTTTGCTGGCCTTAAAGGGGCCACTGGACTCAAACTTAGTTCTCACATCTGTCCATTAACTCTTTTATTTGTATGTTAATTTGCTGCTATCCACAGGTCTTACCAACTGAAGAACAAGATAAAGATGATATTGGATTTATATCCTGCCCTTCACTCTGAATCTCAAAGAGTCTCAGTGGCTTACGATCTCCTTTCCCTTCCTCCCCCACCACAGACACCCTGAGAGGTGGGTGGGGCTGAGAGAGCTCTCCCAGAAGCAGCCCTTTCAAGGACAGTTCTGCAAGAGTTATGGCTGACCCAAGGCCATCTCAGCAGTGCAAGTGAGGAGTGGGGAATCAAACCCGGTCCTCCAGATAAGAGTCTGCGCACTTAACCACTACACCAAACTGGCTTTTCAAATTGGAGAGAGGTTCCCATGCACCCAGCAGGCATGGATTGCAGTGGTCACCAGTGTTCCCTCTAAGCGGAGTTAGCGTGAGCTAGCTCACAGATTTTTAGCCTCTGACTCACAGATTTTTGTCTTAGCTCAGGAAGGATGACCGCAAAGCACAATAATTTATACAGGAGCTCACAACTGTAATGCCAGAGCTCACAAAGTAGAATTTTGGTTCACAAGGCTCTGCAGCTTAGACGGAACATTGATGGCCACGTGCTTTTAAGGGGAAAAACTTACAAATACCTTTATTTTTTATTCTCCTGAAGCAAGAGAGCATCAGTGTTGGACGCAGCCCATCATCTGTTTGGCAGTTGCCTCTCAAAAGACTCAGAAAACGGGCTCCCCGTCATTGTGTGGTGCTGGGCTTCGCTCTTCTTAATTGCTAAACAGGCCAGCGGAGGGATTAACCTGTTCTGTAATAGAACAAAGTTTGGGTCTGGAATTAAATTTTGTTGGTCTTAAAGGTTCCCACCAGACCCAAACTTTGTTCTATTACAGAACAGGTTAATCCCTCCGCTGGCCTGTTTAGCATTTAAGAAGAGCGAAGCCCAGCACCACACAATGACGGGGAGCCCGTTTTCTGAGTCTTTTGAGAGGCAACTGCCAACAGATGATGGGCTGCGTCCAACACTGATGCTCTCTTGCTTCAGGAGAATAAAAAATAAAGGTATTTGTAAGTTTTTCCCCTTAAAAGCACGTGGCCATCAATGTTCCGTCTAAGCTGCAGAGCCTTGTGAACCAAAATTCTACTTTGTGAGCTCCTGGCATTACAGTTGTGAGCTCCTGTATAAATTATTGTGCTTTGCGGTCATCCTTCCTGAGCTAAGACAAAAATCTGTGAGTCAGAGGCTAAAAATCTGTGAGCTAGCTCACGCTAACTCCGCTTAGAGGGAACACTGGTGACCACTGCAATCCATTGCCTGCTGGGTGCATGGGAACTCTCTCCAATTTGAAAGCCAGTTTGGTGTAGTGGTTAAGTGCGCAGACTCTTATCTGGGAGGACCGGGTTTGATTCCCCACTCCTCCACTTGCACCTGCTGAGATGGCCTTGGGTCAGCCAAAGCTCTTGCAGAGCTGTCCTTGAAAGGGCAGCTTCTGGGAGAGCTCTCTCAGTCCCACCCACCTCACAGGGTGTTTGTTGTGGGGGGGAGGAAGGTAGAGGAGATTGTGACCGCTCTGGAGACTCTGAGATTCAGAGTATAGGGTGGGATATAAATCCAAAATCATCATCTTCTTCCAACTGCTAGATCACCGTCGCAGCTCAAGCCAAGGCAGCTCCCGGCTGTTTCACTGAAGCTGCAGTGAGTGAGTTATCCGGAGAGTCACACCCCCACCCCTCCACAGTCAGATGCATCTTTCATACTGCCAGTTTCGCTGACACCCAAAGCTCATCACCTGAAGCAGCCGCCTCACCTGTCCACATGGTATGGCTGCCCCAGAAGCTGGTGCTGAAAAGAGAAACGAGGGCCCAGCTTAAGAGGATCGGCTGCCTGTCTCCTAAACCAGCCTCAAACGCTCAGGAGGAGACAGCTGGGAACCAGGCAGCGAAGGAATCAGGCCAGCCAGGGAAAAATAAACCCGAGGAAAGACGTTTCGGCCTTCCCAAACAGAACGCTCGTCACAATGAAAGGACAGCACCAGACGATGAGAAGGGGAGGGACCCCAAGGACAAACGGCAGCCGTGGAGAAAGCAACTTGAAATGCCCACAGAATCTCGGGCTGCCCTGAGATTAAAAGACGGAAAGCAAGTGGTGGAAATAAAAGTCACCTTGGGCTGGACTCATGAGGGAACTGCACGCTGTTCGCATACACTTCAATGATCTGAACGATGTTGGGATGCGTCGCGCACATCATGTGCAGCCGGACCTAGAAGAGAAGGAGACAGGAGTTACTGAGCCATTTTGTCTGCCAACAGGCAACCTGCAGGCCATAACAGGCCTGCTAAATTCCAGCAATTGGCCCTTGGAGCTTTGTGTTCTGCCCCTTCCAACATTAAAACAATCCTGATTAATTTTACACTTCATCTCAAGTACGAGGGCTAGCCAGGCCTCAGAACATGAGAGAAGCCATGTTGGATCAGGCCAGTGGCCCATCCAGTCCAACACTCTGTGTCACATAAGAACATCAGAGAAGCCATGTTGGATCAGGCCAGTGGCCCATCCAGTCCAACACTCTGTGTCACAAAAGAACATCAGAGAAGCCATGTTGGATCAGGCCAGTGGCCCATCCAGTCCAACACTCTGTGTCACAAAAGAACATCAGAGAAGTCATGTTGGATCAGGCCAGTGGCCCATCCAGTCCAACACTCTGTGTCACAAAAGAACATAAGAGAAGCCATGTTGGATCAGGCCAGTGGCCCATCCAGTCCAACACTCTGTGTCACATAAGAACATAAGAGAAGCCATGTTGGATCAGGCCAGTGGCCCATCCAGTCCAATACTCTGTGTCACATAAGAACATCAGAGAAGCCATGTTGGATCAGGCCAGTGGCCCATCCAGTCCAACACTCTGTGTCACATAAGAACATAAGAGAAGCCATGTTGGATCAGGCCAGTGGCCCATCCAGTCCAGCACTCTGTGTCACAAAAGAACATCAGAGAAGCCATGTTGGATCAGGCCAGTGGGCCATCCAGTCCAACACTCTGTGTCACAAAAGAACATAAGAGAAGCCATGTTGGATCAGGCCAGTGGCCCATCCAGTCCAACACTCTGTGTCACATAAGAACATAAGAGAAGCCATGTTGGATCAGGCCAATGGCCCATCCTGTCCAACACTCTGTGTCACACAGTGGCGAAAAAAACCCCAGGTGCCATTAGGAGGTCCATCAGTGGGGTCAGGACTCTAGAAGCCCTCCCACTGTTGCCGCCCCCCCCCCAAGCACCAAGAATGCAAGGCATCATTTGCCCCAGACAAAGAATTCCATCAATACCCTGTGGCTAATAGCCACTGATGGACCTCTGCTCCATACATTGATCCAATCCCCTCTTGAAGTTTTCTATGCTTGTAGCTGCCGCCACCTCCTGTGGCAGTGAATTCCATGTGTTAATCTGCAGTGTTTGCAGAATTAAAGCCAAGGTGGCAAGCTCTGGCAGGATAAGATCAAGTCTGAATTCAGAGAAGTGATGCTGTCCATGCTGCAAGCCCCTTGCCGGTATTCTCAGAGATCTGGGAACTGGCTGTGCTTACTGAGTGGGCAGGGCACTACACAACACTGAACAGTTGAAGACGATGACACTGGATTTATATTCCGCTTTCCACTCAAGAGTCTCAGAGAAACTCACAATCTCCTTGACCTTCCTCCCCCACAACAGACACCCTGTGAGGTGGGTGGGGCTGGAGAGGGCTCTCACAGCAGCTGCCCTGTCAGGGACAACCTCTGCCAGAGCTCTGGCTGACCCAAGGCCATTCCAGCAGGTGCAAGTGGAGGAGTGGGGAATCAAACCCGGTTCTCCCAGATAAGAGAGCTCTGGCTGACCCAAGGCCATTCCAGCAGGTGCAAGTAGAGGAGTGGGGAATCAAACCCGGTTCTCCCAGATAAGAGAGCTCTGGCTGACCCAAGGCCATTCCAGCAGGTGCAAGTGGAGGAGTGGGGAATCCAACCCGGTTCTCCCAGATAAGAGAGCTATGGCTGACCCAAGGCCATTCCAGCAGGTGCAAGTGGAGGAGTGGGGAATCAAATGTGGTAAAGCCAAACTGTATTTCATTGCTGCTTGCTCGAACTCTCCTTACCCCCCTCCTTTCCTTTGTTATGTAGTATTGCTTTGAAATGTGAATATGTGAAAGCTTTATCTGCGCCTTCTCAGGCCTGGCACCGGGGGAGGTTGGAGCCAGAAGCGCTCAAGGCCGAAACGGGCCTGAGAACGAAATGGTAGCATCAATGTGTGAATGTGCCCTGCATAGTACCCCTCCCTCCAGAATCCCTTTGAAGTGTACCTTATATGATTGCATTCTACTGTATGATCTTTAGTCTTTCAATCTCAACGTAGTCGAGGACAACAGTATCAATAAACTAGTTATTTTGTTTCAACAAAGACTCGTTATTGAATCTGCCGACTTGACAGGAAGGGTTGCACGGGGGCTTAGTTCCTGTGGCCCTTTCTTACATGCCCAAGGAAACGCTGTTCACCACTGTGGAGTCAGGCCACAATTTTTCTCCAGGTCAGTTTGGCCAGGGATCCTGGAGGGTTGGGGGTTTTTTTTTCCTTTTTGCCATCTCCTGGGCATGGAGCAGGGGTCACTGAGGGTGTGGGGGGAGGTGCTTGTGAATTCCCTGCCTTGTGCAGGGAGTTGGACTAGATGACCCTGGAGGTCCCTTCCAGCTTTATGCTTCTAAGAACAAAAAGACCCGCAAGTTGGCAAGCAAGAGAAATGCAGGAAAACAGAGCTTGTTGGGCAAGAACGTTGATCGGTCTGTTATGTTGCTAGCCCCCACCTGCCCTTACAGAGGGGTTGCTGGAAAGCTGGGCTGTGATAGGCTGGGGCAGTCAAGCTAAGTTCAGCAGCAACGCAAGGTCAGCAGAACTTGAAAGCGGCACAGCGGACGGTCGGTTTTAAACTCTGCAACGAGAAGCCTAGAAAGGCACAGGCCATTCCGAAGAAACATTCCTACACCCCGTGAAATGGCTAGGGAAAGCAGCAAAGAAACTTTAGCGGGGCGTCTTCCTAAATGTTTCTTACCGGACGGAATGGAGGGGAGCGGGGGGAAGGACGCCCCAGAGGAACAGAGATTTACAAAATCCTAGACTGTTTTTCCCAAGGACAAAATGCCGTACCTCGTTTCTAGCTTTCGGGCGATCCAGAAGAATTTTCAGTGCAAACCGTTCTTGAGATGATTTTTTCATGCAGACTCTGTGCAGGCAGCAGTGAAATCGTTTGGTTAGTAAAACTGCAAGGAGGTTACCAATTTATGTATTCAACACTTGACGCCTGAAATCAACCACTCCTGTCTGTAGTTTGCAGCGAGACGAAGCTCTGCGTAAAGGCTTGCACTGGGAAATGTCTCCTATCCCAGGCCAAGTGCAGTGGAGTGGCTTCCAGGCGTGTAATTCTGCCTCCAAATCCCATAGCTTGCTGCAGTCCCTCAGAGCCAAGGCAAATTATACTCTTTGAGGATTCAAAGGCTGCCTTTGCTGCTTCACATCTCTCTGGAGTTACAGCCAGAAGCAAAAGCCTTCACCTAAGACGCAAAAACCAAGCACAGCCATCCTTCCACCTTCCCCTGCTGTTCTGCAACAACTCCCAGGACTTGATCGGCATTGGAAGCCACCCATAATCCCGAGTGTTATCAGGCCAAAGAGGAGTCCCAAGCAGTGACCCCTCTAAGCTGAGTTAGTGTAAGCTAGCTCACAGATTTTTAGTCACAACTACTGTAGCACTCGCTGCCCGAACTGCCTTCCTCAGCCAGACACGGCTCCCCTCCACACTTCCTTTTCTGCTCTGGTTTCAGAGCGATCCCCAGGGCAGTGGAGCTTGGGGATCTGTGGGGATGAGACCTTTCTGCCAGGCTGACTCCGGCTTGGGACAAACGCAGGTTTGCAAACGAACATTTGCCTGCGGCATCTAACAGTTTCCTCCAAGCAACTAGGCAATTGTGCTTTTATGAACAAGAAGGCTTGACTGTCACTTTCCTTTGGGATACCAAAGTGCCGCAATCAGCTAGTGTGGATTCTTGAATAGACTCGGCAATCAGTTTTGACAGCTAATAACACGTAGGCTTGATTGCAAGGATCGGATGCATCGAAGGATGCTCCCCATCTCACCTTGTCCCTACACATATGGCCAAAAGGGGCCTACCGCTTCATATGCTGCATTCAAACTGACAATGCAAATAGCATTGGAGTGACAAAAAAAAAGCACGGAGATGATATTGGATTTATATCCCACCCTATACTCTGAATCTCAGAGCGGTCACAATCTCCTCTACCTTCCCCCACACACACACACACGACACCCTGTGAGGTAGCTGGGGCTGAGAGAGCTTTTACAGCAGGTGCCCTTTCAAGGACAACTCCTACAAGAGCTATGGCTGACCCAAGGCCATTCCAGCAGCTGCAAGTGGAGGAGTGGGGAATCAAACCCGGTTCTCCCAGATAAGAGAGCTATGGCTGACCCAAGGCCATTCCAGCAGCTGCAAGTGGAGGAGCGGAGAAGAAGAAGACTGCAGATTTATACCCCACCCTTTTCTCTGAATCAGAGCAGCTTACAATCGCCTATATCTTCTCCCCCCACAACAGACACCCTGTGAGGTGGGTGGGGCTGAGAGAGCTCTGACAGAAGCTGCCCTTTCAAGGACAACTCCTGCGAGAGCTCTGGCTCACCCAAGGCCATTCCAGCAGCTGCAAGTGGAGGAGTGGGGAATCAAACGTGGTTCTCCCAGTCAAGAGTCCGCACACTTAACCACTACACCAAACTGGCTCTTTTACCAAATCATTTGCGGTTTTACACATACACACAAACTCAACAAAAAAAAGGGAGGAAACAGCCATTAATATTTCTGGCTGACAGCACGATGAAAGCATTCACCGGTTCACGGTTACTGTGAAAACTTAATCGTCATCCAGTGAAGGGAAACTCACCTTACTGGACCGCTGATTCCTGCTCCCAGCTTCTGGGTCCAGTTAATATGATACTCTTCTAAAATAGAAGTTTCCTGTTTGAAAAGAGAAAAAAGGAACCATGGAAACACCAAACCTTTCCTGGGCAAAGCCAGTCACAAATCCATGCGCCTCCAGACTGCATTAGCAGCTGCTCTAACAAGATTCTTGCAGCACCTGAAGTTCCACATGTTTATCGCTGCATGAGCTTCCATAGGAAACAGCCTACCTCATCACACTTGAACATATGAACATATGAAGCTGCCTTATACTGAATCAGACCCTCGGTCCATCAAAGTCAGTATTGTCTTCTCAGGCTGGCGGCAGCTCTCCAGGGTCTCAAGCTGAGGATTTTCACGCCTACTTGCCTGGATCCTTTTTGGAGATGCCAGGGATTGAACCTGGGACCTTCTGCTTCCCAAGCAGATGCTCTACCACTCAGCCACCGTCCCTCCCCACTTTGTAGCAACTCATCACACTTTGTGTGACGTGCACAAAGACCCTGTGCAGGTAACTACTACCAGGACTACTGATGCAACAGAGACTTCCCTCTGCACTGTGCCTTTGGCACCTGTCCCTCAGCGACATTTTTATTAACTTCATTTATAGTTCTAAAGGAAGGCAGTGGCAAGCCACACTTTAAAGTGCCACACTTTACAGTCCTCTCTCACTGGAACTCAGGGCACTTTACACATGTAATAAGAACTGCTCAATAAATCACACAGCAAATTATGACAAAAATTAGTAAAATGAACAAGAAGATTTTTTTGGGAAGAAGATTTTGGATTTATATCCCGCCCTATACTCTGAATCTCAAAGTCTCAGAGCGGTCACAATCTCCTCTACCTTCCCCCCCCACAGCAAACACCCTGTGAGGTAGGTGGGGCTGCGAGTGCTTTTATAGCAGCTGCCCTTTCAAGGACAGCTTCTATGAAAGCTCTGGCTGACCCAAGGCCATCTCAGCAGGTGCAAGTGGAGGAGTGGGGAATCAAACCCGGTTCTCCCAGATAAGAGTCCGCGCACTTAACCACTACACCAAACAGCAATTGTTCCTGACAAAACAGATTAACACAGAGGCCGAAGGAGGCCAAACAGTTGCTCAGAAGCCACATGTGGCTCTTTCACACATATTATGGGCTCTCAAAGCCGCCCCCCCCCATCAACCAGCTTTGAGGAGGCATTTCTTTCTTTAAATCATTTCTCCAAGCCAAACCAGCTAGCAGCATTTAAAGTTGCTTTCTTTCACCCCCCTCATAAGAACATAAGAGAAGCCATGTTGGATCAGGCCAATGGCCCATCCAGTCCAACACTATGGGTCACACAGTGGCCAATATATACACACACACACACACACACACAGTCAGTGGCTAATAGCCACTGATGGAACTCTGCTCCATATTTTTATCCAATCCTCTCTTGAAGCTGGCGATGCTTGTAGCTGCCACCACCTCCTGTGGCAGTGAATTCCACATGTTAATCACCCTTTGGGTGAAGAAGTACTTCCTTTTATCCATTCTAACCTTACTGCACAGCAATTTCATGGAATGTCTACGAGTTCTTGTATTGTGAGAAAGGGAGTAAAGGACTTCTTTCTCTACCTTCTCTATCCCATGCATAATCTTGTAAACCTCTATCCTGTCACCCCGCAGTCGACGTTTCTCCAAGCTAAAGAGCCCCAAGCGTTCTAACCTTTCTTCATAGGGAAAGTGTTCCAAACCTTTAATCATTTCTAGTTGCCCTTTTCTGCACTTTTTCCAATGCTATATCCTTTTTGAGGTGCGGTGACCTCTCTTGTGGCTGTCAAATATTTGATGTTCATGTCTTGCAGCTCTCAAACATCTGAAGTTTATTCTATGTGGCTCTTACGTTAAGCAAGTTGGCCACCCTGGGTTTAGGCATATTACAGGTAGCAGCAAGACCGATGACGTACTGCATTCATGACAGACAAACTTTTTCTCCCTCTCCCAGAATACTAGAACACCCGAGGGCATCTAAGGAAGTTGATGGGCAGTAGATTCAGATTCAGGATGGACAAAAGGAAATAATCCACCAGGGACAGGGCCTTTTCGGTAACGGCTCCTTGCTGGTGGAACCAGCTGCCGGAAAAGGTGAGGGCCCTGCGGAACCTTGGTCAGTTCCGCAGGGCCTGTAAGACAGCCCTCTTCCGGCTGACCTATAACTAACTGGCATTGGAAACTTTATAGAAGGTTGTAGTGTAGTATTCTGACAGATCGCTGTTTTAATTTTTTTTATTATTTTACTGTTTTAATTGTTGTAAATTGATGGTATTTTTAAAACCAAAATCTATGTTAGATCTTATGTTGTGAGCCGCCCTGAGCCGCTTCGGTGGGAAGGGCGGGATATAAACTGAAATAAACTGAAACTTTACACAGAGAGTGATTAAAATGTGGAATTCACTGCCAGAGGATATAGCGATTGACAAAGGCAGAGATGGTTTTAGAAACGATTAGGTTGATTCTTAAAGTGTAGATCTGTCAAAGGCTACTAGCCATGGCTAAAGGAAATTTCCACACCGTGAGGCAGAAATCCAGCGCCTGGTGGAAACATCAGGGAAGGTCTCTATGCCGTGTTGCTGGCCCTCCAGGGCAACTGGTTGGCTATGGTGTGAGACAGGATACTGGACTAGATGGACCCTCACTGGTCTGATCCAGCAGGGCCTTTCTGATGTTCTTCTCAGGCGAAGGCCTCAGCCTCTCTGCCCTGTTGTTGGCCCTCCAGAGAAACTGGTTGGCCACTGTGTGAGACAGGAGGCTGGACTAGATGAACCCTCACTGGTCTGATCCAGCAGGGCCTTTCTGATGTTCTTCTCAGGCGAAGGCCTCAGCCTCTCTGCCCTGTTGTTGGCCCTCCAAAGGAACTGGTTGGCCAGTGTGAGACAGGAGGCTGGACTAGATGGACCCTCGCTGGTCTGATCCAGCAGGGCTCTTCTGTTGTTCTTATGAAGGTCTTGGCCTCTCTGCCCTGTTGTTGGCCCTCCAGGGCAACTGGTTGGCTATGGTGTGAGACAGGATGCTGGACTAGATGGACCCTCACTGGTCTGATTTGACAGGGCTCTTCTTACGCTAAAGATCTTCACTGTTCACCCCTTACATTTCAGAGAACAGAAAAGCGGAGAGGTAGGCACCGAAGCTGATGTTGCAGCTGAGCCAACACAAGTCATGACTGGATATGCAAAGCAGCCTCTTGCAACTTGGAGACACATCTCCTGAGAGGTAAGGCCCATCAGGTTGAGCAGGACTTGCTTCCACATCAGCGGGAGTGTAGCAATTAGTAAGGTTAATGCCAACAATGCTAACAGCCCAACTTTATGCAGGCTGGCACAGTGGCACAGGGATTTTTTGTTCTTCAGGAAGCCAAGTCCCACTGAGATCTGGGGAGAGGCCTTCAAAGTGGGCGAAGACCACAACTCAGCAAGACTCTGGTTTTTGAAATCAGCACCAACACTCTGAGGTTTGCCAGAAGTTTTAGAGCAGACATAGTCTTAGCTTGTTACCAAAAAACATTTAGCACTGTAAAGACTGGTTGTAGCAAATGATTCAGCGCTCTCAATTTCATCAGACCCACCACCATAAGCCTAGAAAGATTCACCTAGCTTCTTTGAGAAGGCGGTTTCCCTCTACTCTGGTCACTTTTAGCATTCTAGGTGAAAACAGAAGCTTTGTGGCACCTGCAACGTTAACCCTTTATTCCAGCAAATGCTTCTGTTAATTAGAAGAAGAATTGCAGATTTATACCCTGCCCTTCTCTCTGAATCAGAAACTCAGAGCGGCTTACAATCTCCTATATCTTCTCCCCCTCCACAACAGACACCCTATGAGGTAGGTGGGGCTGAGAGGGCTCTCACAGCAGCTGCCCTTCCAAGGACAACTCCTGCGAGAGCTGTGGCTGACCCAAGGCCATTCCAGCAGGTGCAAGTGGAGGAGTGGGGAATCAAACCCAGTTCTCCCAGATAAGAGAGCTATGGCTGACCCAGGGCCATTCCAGCAGGTGCAAGTGGAGGAGTGGGGAATCAAACCCGGTTCTCCCAGATAAGAGCTATGGCTGACCCAAGGCCATTCCAGCAGGTGCAAGTGGAGGAGTGGGGAATCAAACCCGGTTCTCCCAGATAAGAGAGCCATGGCTGACCCAAGGCCATCCCAGCAGCTGCAAGTGGAGGAGTGGGGAATCAAACCCGGTTCTCCCAGATCAGAGAGCTCTGGCTGACCCAAGGCCATTCCAGCAGGTGCAAGTGGAGGAGTGGGGAATCAAACCCGGTTCTCCCAGATAAGAGAGCTCTGGCTGACCCAAGGCCATTCCAGCAGGTGCAAGTGGAGGAGTGGGGAATCAAACCCGGTTCTCCCAGATAAGAGAGCTATGGCTGACCCAGGGCCATTCCAGCAGGTGCAAGTGGAGGAGTGGGGAATCAAACCCGGTTCTCCCAGATAAGAGAGCTATGGCTGACCCAGGGCCATTCCAGCAGCTGCAAGTGGAGGAGGGGGGAATCAAACCCGGTTCTCCCAGATAAGAGCTCTGGCTGACCCAAGGCCATTCCAGCAGGTGCAAGTGGAGGAGTGGGGAATCAAACCCGGTTCTCCCAGATAAGAGTCCGCACACTTAACCACTACACCATACTGGCTCTAGAGCCAACGACTTCAGCTATGAGCTGTTCCTCACTCTGCAGTCATTTTATGCAGGGGCACAAAAGCAAGTTACCCGGGCTAGTCTGATCTCACCAGATCTCAGAAGCAATGTTGGGGTGACCCCGGTTAGCCCCTGATTGGAAGCCCATCAAGGGAGTCCACAGTTTGGCAAACCCGCTCTTGTTTGTCTCTTGCCTTGAAAACCCCGTGAGAGGTCGACATACTTCAGTTATGACTTGGAGAGCACTTTATGCACACACAGAAACAAGCAAGAAAACCACAGAAGCAGAGGCTGAAATGGGATGATGTAAAATGCAGAGGCCTTCCACAGAATGCTGCGAGGCCCATTAATATATGGATGTGGAGGGGGGGGGGGGGGGAGAGGGATCGACTCTCTCAGATAAGAGAGTCGGGCAGCGGCTTCCCCACCAGTCAGGCCAGCCGAGGGCCAAATGCCAGGCAGGAGGCAGAGACTGGGAAAATCCGCCACAAGGCTTAAGGCAGGGGTATCAAACATCTGGTCTGGGGTCTGAATCAGGCCCCTGGAGGGCTCGTATCAGCCCTCCCCCACACACCCCTGAGCAACTGGCTGTCATCTGCTTCCTTCTCCCTCTCTCTTGCTTCCTTATGTGTAACAGCTTGCTTGGCAAGGCTTATTCAATCGTCCTGGAGCTACAGAACAAAACCTCTATTTTTTCCATTGGCTGAGGCTCCTCCCTTGGGAGGAAGGGGGGGCAAGGAAGAGCTTGCTTTGCCAGGCTCTCTCAATCGCACAGAAGAGCTACTGAGCCAAGCCTCTCTTTAAGAACATAAGAGAAGCCATGTTAGATCAGGCCAATGGCCCATCCAGTCCAACATTCTGTGTCACACAGCGGCCATATATATATATATATATATATATACACACACACACACACACACACATACACACTGTGGCTAATAGCCACTGATGGACCTCTGCTCCATATTTTTATCTAACCCCCTCTTGAAGGTGGCCATGCTTTTCTTCTATTGGCTGAGGCCCCTCCCCCTTCTGGTCCCCTGGGGAAGGCAGGAAAGAGCCAGAGCTTCCTTTGCCCAGTTCCCTGGATCCCGTGGGAGAGGCACAAAGAAAGCACCATTAAGACAAACGACTGCTAATGTTTTAAGCCTGTTACAAAAAATCTTGACTTGTGTTTGCCCGTGTCCTTCGTAAAGTTTCTATCTCCGCTGCCTAATCTTGAATAGGTACACGCATGCCCCAGCCCGACAGGCTCTCATTGATGTTAGCTCCATGCAGCCCCCATAACAAATGAGCTTGACGCCCCCGGCTTAAGGGGCGGGGGCTGGCCGGAGGGGGGCGTGGCCGGCCCAGGCCCCTGGGGACGGCGCTCTGCCCATGCTCAGAGGCGCCCCCGCCCGCGTCACCTTGATCATCTTGTCCGCGTCGGGCTCCTCCGACATCCTCCTCCGCCGCTGGCGCCAGTTCAGGCCGGGCGGGCGGCGCGGGGGCGAGGGGTGGCTGCCGGGGTCCGCGCTGGGCAGGGCGCCGCTCCTCCGAGCCCGCGTCCTCCTCGTCGCCGCCGGCCCTGCCGCCGCCTCATCCCCGCCCAGCCAGGGAAGGGAAGGAAGGGAGCGAAGGCGGAGAGAGAAAGGGCCGGTCGGCGGCCGCCTCAGCCGCGATGCGGGCCTCCTCGCCACAGCCGCCGCCGCCGGGACTCCGCTCCAGCTGGGGAGCCGCTGGCCATTGCCAGAGCTCTCCCCCTCCGACGCGGGCAGCCCCGCCTGATGGCTGAGGGCGCGCCGAGCACGCCGCCCGTCCAGCCGGTGGCCTTCCCCAAGCTCGCCGCCGAACCCTCACGCCGCACCGGCTCAGAGTCGCTTCCGCCGGGAGGGAGGCCGGTGCGGTGAACCAGGCGAGCGGCGAAGACAGCCTAGATCGGCGACGTTCGACGTTAAAGGACCCCCGCCCTTCGCCTTTTCCATATACCGCGTGAGGGGTTTTTCTCTTGCCCCTTGGTCTTTCAGCCCTTCCCGTCGCCTTCTGATGACGTTGGAAGTGGGGTTATCCGAGGGAAGACCAGGGGGCGGGGGCTCGGCGCGGCGGCATGAGTGTCTGCCTTCCCACAACTCGAACACGCCCCCTTCGCGGTTCGGCCCCTTCGGCTCCTTCCGCTTGCTGAAAGAGTCTGTCGGGGGGAAACCTCGCGAGAGTTGAATATTGAAAAATTCTCCGAGGAAGAGGCGGGAAAGGGGCCGGGTGCCATTTTGAGGATTGTGGGCTGCCTTTGACGTGGAAAGTTAACGCTCACAAACCCTTATTTTATGAAGTGTTTAAAATGTATTTAGGTACTCAGCTTTGTAAAATAGGTTCAGGTGGGGGTAGCCATGTTGGGCTGAACCAGGGGTGGCCAAACTTGCTTAACATAAGAGCCACATAGAATAAACATCAGATGTTTGAGAGCCGCAAGACATGAACGTCGGATGTTTGAGAGTAGAAAGGAAGGAAGGAAGGAAAATAGATGGGGAGGGAGAGGTGGAAGAAAGCAGCTTTAAATGCATTCTCCAGGCTGGCCAAGGGGGCAGTGGGGACTTCAAGAACCACACAATATGTATGAAAGAGCCGCATGTGAAAACAGGAGATCCCCAGACCCCACCTGGAGGCTCACTAGGGTTGCCAAGTCCAATTCAAGAAATATCTGGGGACTTTGGGGGTGGAGCCAGGAGACATTAAAGGTGGAGCCAAGATTAAGGCTGTGACAAGCAGAATTGAACAAAGGGAGTTCTGGCCATCACATTTAATGGGAGTTCTGGCCACCTTTTCAATGCCTTCCTTCCATAGGAAATAATGAAGGATAGGGGCACCTTCTTTTGGGGCTCATAGAATTGGACCCCCTGGTCCAATCGTTTTGAAACTTGGGGGATATTTTGGGGAGAGGCACTAAATGCTGTACTGAAAATTTGGTGCCTCTACCTCAAAAAATAACCACCCCCCCCCAGAGCCCCAGATACCCGCGGATCAGTTCTCCATGATTTTCTATGGGACTAAATCTCCATAGGGAATAACAGTTTCCAGCAGACATTTCCCTCTCCTCCCCCCGCTTTCTGACGACCCTGAAGTGGGGGGAGGGCCTCCAAACCGGGGGATCCCCTGCCCCCACCTGGGGATTGGCAACCCTAAGGCTCGCAACCCTAGCCTGTGCTTCTTTTCAAAGCAGAACAAAAGTTTTGAGTCCAGCGGCACCTTGAAGACCAACGAAGTTTTATTCTGGGTATACGCTTTAGCATGCAAGCACACTTTGAGGTGTGCATGCGCACAGAAGTTTATATCCAGAATTAAATTTTGTTGGTCAAGTTTGGCCATCCCCGGTCAAGCAAGAGAACAAAAGTGTGAGTCCAGGGGTACCTTGAAGACCCAACAAAATTTAATTCTGAATATAAGCTTTTGTGTGCATGCACGTTTCGAAGTGTGCTTGCATGCTAAAGCTTATACCCAGAATAAAACTTTGTTGGTCTTCAAGGCGCCACTGGACTCAAAACTTTCTTCTGCAGCTTTGAAAAGAAACACAGGCTAGGGTTGGGAACCTCCAGGTGGAGTCTGGGGATCTCCTGTTTTCACTGCTGATCGCCAGACCACAGAGCTAAATTTCCCTGGAGAGAACATTAGTTTCAGAGGGTGGAATCAACGGGCAAATCTCTTGAGAATTGGATTTTAAAATGTAGGAAAGAAGCAGGAAACGGGCTGGATGCCATTTTGAGGGAGCTAGATCAAGATTGGTTGCTGTGTTTGCAGCATTAGAAAGGAGCAAGCATCCAGTAGCACTTTAAAGACTTATCAAAATTTTGAGGCAGGCAATGAGCTTTAGTGACTGGATGGAAAGTGAGTCCTTCTGTCCTTATATCTGGGAAAGAGCCAAAGAGGGCTGCTATCTATCTCAAACACTCATATGGCACAGACCAATTAGGCTTGTTGTGAATTGCCCGACAAATAAAATTTTCAGGTGTATCTTTTGAGCTCCAGAACAACCACTCTATTGCCTTAGAGGCTGGGTACTATTTGGTAAATAAATTTTGCAAGCAGCT
The DNA here is from genome assembly GCF_032191835.1 of Heteronotia binoei. NCBI lineage: Eukaryota > Metazoa > Chordata > Lepidosauria > Squamata > Gekkonidae > Heteronotia > Heteronotia binoei. The sequence continues at coordinate 80,542,728 of NC_083233.1, read as the reverse complement.
GCTCTTGCTGCCTCAAGACCTTTGGCAATATGCAATGGGAGCAGGAAACTTTCTTTATTTATATCCTGCCTTTCCTTGTAGTTTAAGGTGGCTTGTGTTAATAGTTAAAAATATCCCACCTAAAAAATTAAATAGTAAACCCCAGCTCTCCCCCACAAAGGTGCCTGCCATTGAAACCACCTCAAAAGTCCTGGCACGGAGGCAGGCCTCTCCAAGGAGAGTCCCCCACCTCATCACAGACTTGGAGCCACTGTGGAAGAGGCTTGGGCTGCCTAACAACTGGAACTGGAGCTGTGGAAGGAGACCTTCCTTTAAATATGGTCATCCCAGCCCCTTGATTTGAACTCGGAAACAGACTGGTGGTAGCCAATGTCACTTTTTCAGCTAGCCCTTGACAATAGCCACATTCTGGACCATCTTCAAGGGCAGCCCTTGGTTGGGTGCATTGCAGTAGTCCAACCATGAGGTCACAGGAACATGGATCGGGATGGCTAGGTCAGCTGAGTCTTGGTGATAAGAGAGTTGGTGAGAGGTAGAAGTCACTCTTGACCATCGTGCCAATCTGCTTTTCAGACAGCAAGGTAGGGTCGTGAGCACCCCCCAAAACACTTAACCTGCTCTGAAAAAGTCAGCATCACTCCAAGTAGATTCAGTCCTTCTATCATATGAGCTTTCCCAACCATCATTACTTCTGTCTTGTCTGGATTCAGCTTAAGTTTGTTCTGTCTTAGCCACATGACCACAGCCCCAAAGCACCAGTTAAGAACCAATGGACACGAGGTTTGAATAATGAAATATAGAGCTCGGTGTTAGTGCTTGATGATGACGCCCTACCCCAGGGGTGGGGAACTGGCTCTCCAGATGTTTTTGCCTACAACTCCCATCAGCCCCAGCCATTGGCCATGCTGGCTGGGGCTGATGGGAGTTGTGGGCAAAAAACATCTGGAGAGCCACTGTTCCCTGCCCTAGCCCAAACCTTTGGCCAATGTCATTCATTAGCCTCATATATATATTAAAGAGCACGGGTGAGAGAACAGAACCCTGTGGCACTCTACAAGATAAATTCCACCCAGTTGATTCCACACCTCCAGTGGAGATGATGTGCAGTCAGACAGAAAAGTGAAACCACCGAAGAGCTATGCCCTGCATACCAAGTCCATATTCAAACCAGTGGATATGGAGTAGGTCAATTATGTTAAAAGCCACCGAGAGATCCAACAGTATCAAAAGGAAAGACTGGGCCATGTCCAACTTTAAATGAAGACCGTCCATCAGTGCAACTAAAGCAATCATGAAGATTACTTAATTCTGTTTCCCCCCCCCCCCATGTGGGCTTATTACAACAGATGTAGAGACTACAGAGATCAGTTCTCCTGAAGAAAATCACCACTTTGGAGAGTGAACCCCAAATCCTGCCCCGTGCAGGCTCCATCCCCAGGATCTCCAGATCTTTCCCAACCCAGAGTTGGCATCCCAACCACCAATCCCTCTGGGAGCTGTCAGAGGGCAGAGTACTATACAGGTCCAGGGCCTGCAGGATGGAGCTTTTCCACCAGGCTTTTCAGTGACGTTCTTTGTTGAAGATGCAGATGTCTGCCTGACTCCCTTTGCCCCTTCTGCCGTATGTTGGCCCAAGCTGTTTATTCTATTAAAAGCCTGTAAATTATTTAGTAGGTTTGAGCAGATTTAAGAAATACTACCATCCGGTTTTACTGTTGTTAGATTGTAAATTGTTTTAGTGATGAATTTTCATGGCCTTAATTGATCTTATTCTATATGTTTAATGTTGTCATCCTCCCTGAGCCTGCTCCGGTGAGATAGGCGGGATATAAATCCCAGTATTAAAATTAAATTAAAATATGCTCATACGCATGGCTTTTTTAAAGCAGGAATGCAGTTCCAGCTGGCTTGGCATCAGGGGGTGTGGCCTAATCTGCAAATGAATTCCTGCTGAGCTTTTTCTACCAAAAAAAGCCCCGTGTGAAACAATGCTGACATCAAGGGATGTGGCCTAATATGCAAATGAGTTCGTTGCTGAGCTTCTTCTACAAAAAAAGCCCTGTGTGAAACAATGTTGACATCAGGGGATGTGGCCTAATATGCAAATGAGTTCATTGCTGAGCTTCTCCAAAAAAAAGCCCTGTGTGAAACAATGTTGACATCAGGGGATGTGGCCTAATATGCAAATGAGTTCTTGCTGGGCTTTTTCTACCAAAAGCCCTGCTTGTATGTGTATAAAATATGGTGGTACAAGTTTTCACTTAAGCATGTTCTGAACCACCACTGGATATTTCCCTCTCTCTGGGGCTGAGATCTGTTAAAAGCACATGATAAGGAAAGGAAAGCTACTCATTAGGCCATAAGGACACTCTCCCCCCATTCCTGCCTCTCCTTAGTGTAAGGCGTATTCCCAGCAAGAGCCAGCCCAGCTGTTTTGTAAAAGTTGTCTAAGAGGCAGGATGGCCCAAGCTAGCCTGAGCTCCAAAGGTAAAGAGGGTCAGCCCTTCTTAGTACTTGAGTGGGAAAGTCTATGGCTGCTATGCAGAAGCAGGCAGCGGGAAACCGTCTCTGAAGTCTCTTGTGTTGAAAAACCTACAGGCTCAAGAGTCAGCTGTGGCTTGACAGCATTTTCCATCACCCCAGAAGGCAGCAATATGGCTACTGCACTGTACGTGCCTCATCAAAGCAGAGGAAGTATCGTCAGCAGGGTGACGTATTAAAGGTAAGGACTCGCTTAGCATAAGGTAGTACTGCAGTTCATTTTTAGAGACAGTTAACAATGCGTTAGAGCAGAATGAGTGCGTGCCAACAGTAGAAATTGTATAGGGAACCTGCATTGCATAGGGAAGCTGGGATTCTAAGAATCCTCTCTGTAGAATAAGGTAGATGAAGAAGAAGAAGATATTGGATTTATATCCCGCCCTCCACTCTGAAGAGTCTCAGAGCGGCTCGCAAGCTCCTTTCCCTTCCTCCCCCACAACAGACACCCTGTGAGGTGGGTGGGGCTGAGAGGGCCCTCACAGCAGCTGCCCTTTCAAGGACAACCTCTGCCAGAGCTATGGCTGACCCAAGGCCATGCTAGCAGCTGTAAGTGGAGGAGTGGGGGATCAAACCCTGTTCTCCCAGATAAGAGAGCTCTGGCTGAAACAAGGCCATTCCAGCAGCTGAGAGTGGAGGAGTGGGGAATCAAACCCGGTTCTCGCAGATAAGAGTCTGCACACTTAACCACTATGGCTGACCCAAGGCCACTCCAGCAGCTGCAAGTGGAAGAGTGGGGAATCAAACCCGGTTCTCCCAGATAAGAGTCCACACACTTAACCACTACACCAAACCGGCTCTCCACCCTGAATAAGAGTGCTCCAGAGGAAAAGAACCATTGTTTTCTGAGTTAACACTTATCTTCAAGAAACAAGTCATTGAAAAGGTATTAAATAAAATAGCTGAACATGGATTATTATTTCTCTTCTTCGAATAGTGCTCTGTGGTTCCACACTCTTTGGATATTCTTTCTCTGCAAGCACCAGTATGAGTTTGTCATTTTTATAAATATCAGGGTACTATGGCCTTATTTACAGTGATTAAAAGTACTTTTCTTTACATATGAACATCTGAAGCTGCCTTCTACTGAATCAGACCCCCCCCTGGGTCCATCAAAGTCAGTATTATCTACTCGGACTGGCAGCGGCTCTCCAGGGTCTCAAGCTGAGGTTTTTCATGCCTACTTGCCTGGACCCTTTTTAGTTGGAGATGCCGGGGATTGAACCTGGGACCTTCTGCTTACAAGGCAGATGCTCTACCTCTGAGCCACCGTCCCTCCCCCTCTAGCTGTTTCAAGAGAGATTGTATATAAAGGTTCCCAAATAAACATTGTCTAAACATTTAAATATTGAAATTAATTTATCTGAAACACAGAATGTTAAGTTTTGTATGAAACTTGCTTTATGCATTTCATATAAGCTCACAGAAAATCACAAAAGTTGCTAGTAGAAACAGACCCAACTTCACAGCACGTGTTGCTCTAGAATGGCTACTTGACAGACGTATTCTCTGACATAAAAAGGAGAGACAATTTCTGCTCAGGTTCTACACAGCAAGGAAAGGAAAGAAACCCTCAGCACCAAGCTTCCCCTTACTTCTGAAAGCCACCAGAAACTGTTCATTCACAAATTTGTGCTCCCACAACAATCCGTTTTCAGAGGATTCAAAGTAGATATGCTGAACTTCAAAGACGGAGTAAGTTGTTTGGTGTAGAAAAAAAATCCAAGTAAAATATAAGCAGACAGGCAAATGTGTGTTTTTTTTCTTGAACAGAGGCTTCTTAGGCTGTGGAGGTTAAGGTATGCTTTGTGAAGGACGTCTCTCTACGTAATCCATAGGCTGCTAGCAAGTGTCTAACGTATTCCGTGTCAGATACACAAGCGTTGCAGGTGTCCTTTAGGAATTCTTCTGTGGAACTTTTATTGTTACCTAGAAGGAAGATGGATTATTATGACTGGTTGATTTGATTTGTTTGACTGTTTTCCCTTTTCTACAAGATATGCCCCATAAGAACATAAGAGATGCCATGTTGGATCAGGCCAGTGGCCTATCCCGTCCAACACTCTGTGTCACACAGTGGCCAATATATGTGCATGTGTATACACACACACACACACACTGTGGCTAATAGCCACTGATGGACCTCTGCTCCGTATTTTTATCCAATCCCCTCTTGAAGCTGGCTATGCTTGTAGCTGCCACCACCTCCTGTGGCAGTGAATTCCACATGTTAATCACCCTTTGGGTGAAGAAGGACTTCCTTTTATAATAATAATAATAATAAATTTTATTTATATCCCGCCCTCCCCACCTCGGCAGGCTCAGGGCGGCTAACAACATTATCCATTTTAACCTGACTGCTCAGCAATTTCATGGAATGCCCACGAGTTCTTGTATTGTGAGAAAGGGAGAAAAGTACCTCTTTCTCTACCTTCTCCATCCCATGCATAATCTTGTAAACCTCTATCTTGTCACCCCGCAGTCGACGTTCTTCCAAGCTAAAGAGCCCCAAGCGTTTCAACCTTTCTTCATAGGAAAAGTGTTCCAACCCTTTAATCGTTTTAGTTGCCCTTTTCTGGACTTTTCCCAATGCTAGAATATCCTTTTTGAGGTGCGGTGACCAGAACTGCACACAGTAGTCCCAAACTGGATACTAAGTCAATATTAAGGCAAAACAATGTTGTACAGTGAGGGCCGACCCTGCCACTAGGCAACCACCTAGGGCGCCAGCCTTCTGAGGGCGCCACACTGGGTGCCCCCTCCATGTAACTCAGTGAACTGGAGCAACTTCAAATGTTGTGCTTTTCATTTCCCCCACAATTCATCTGTTTTTGAAAACTGGTTATCAGTGGGGTGGGGGGGGGGTGGCAGAAATTAGCCTTGCCTGGGGTGCCAGATAGTAGGGCGGGCCCTGTGTACAGTGCAGCAGAACTGATAATTCAGACTATCTCCCCTCCAGATCTGCCATAAAACAGATTCCCATCTACAGCAGAACTCATTGGAGGCAACCCCAGCCTTCAGGATGTAGTCCAGCACCATAGCCACTTGGCTAATGAAGTGATAGCAACAATTATACCAGTCCACTGTATCTGCTACAACAGGGGTCCCTGGTCCATGGACCAGTACCAGTCCCTGGCCCGTTAGCAACTGGGCCGTGAGTTGTAGAATTATTTCATTATATATTGCAATGTAGTAATAAGAAGACGACGACATTGGATTTATATCCTGCCCTCCACTCCAAATCTCAGAGTGGCTCACAATCTCTTTTATCTTTCTCCCCCACAACAGTCACCCTCTGAGGTAGGTGGGGCTGAGAGAGCTCTGACAGAAGCTGCCCTTTCGAGGAAAGCTCTGCAAGAGAGCTATGGCTGACCCAAGACCATTCCAGCAGCTGCAAGTGGAGGAGTGGGAAATCAAACCCGGTTCTCCCAGATAAGAGTCTGCACACTTAACCACCACACCAAAACAAACTGCACAATTGTATCATCCCAAAACCATAATGCCCCACCCTCACTCCAGTCCATGGAAAAACTGTCTTCCACAAAACCGGTCCCTGGTGCCCAAAAGGTTGTGGACCACTGTGCTACCAGACACCAGGATAAACTGCTTCACCACCACCTTAAACACTTCAAACCCACTTCAGATCCAAACAGCTGCCGGTTCAAAACCGGAACGATTTCCAGTGGTTTTTTGTATGCACAAAATACACTTCCCAATACTTTCCTTCAAGAAGCACCCACCCTTCTTGCTTTTAGCACTGTGGTGCAAAAGGCAGCAGCAACCTTGACACAATTCACCAAAGCATTATTTGAGTGTTATCCTGCATTGAGGATGACACGATACTTGGACACTGCCAGTTTAAGCCCACAAGGAGTTCCTTGGGAGCTCTCTGTTGAGTAAAACTGAATAAAATATAACTAGAACATAAGAACATAAGAGAAGCCATGTTGGATCAGGCCAACGGCCCATCCAGTCCAACACTCTGTGTCACACAGTGACAAAAAATTTTATATATACACACACACTGTGGCTAATAGCCACTGATGGACCTGTGTTCCATATTTTTATCTAAACCCCTCTTGAAGGTGGCTATACTTGTGGCTGCCACCACCTACTGTGGCAGTGAATTCCACATGTTAATCACCCTTTGGGTGAAGAAGTACTTCCTTTTATCCGTTTTAACCTGTCTGCTCAGCAATTTCATCGAATGCCGACGCGTTCCTGTATTGTGAGAAAGAGAGAAAAGTACTTCTTTCTCTACTTTCTCCATCCCATGCATTATCTTGTCAACCTCTATCATGTCACCCCGCAGTTGACATTTCTCCAAGCTAAAGAGCCCCAAGCGTTTCAACCTTTCAAACTACGTGTTTTTTAATCTACATCCAGAGTCAGGTAAGTGAATTCATAACTTGTATTCCAAATTTTCTCTCACAACTCAAAGGATGCTGTCGCAATGTTCCCTTTAGGTTGCAGAGCCTTGTGAGCAAAAATTCTACTTTGGGAGCTAGTGGCATTGAAAGTTGTGAGCTACTGCATGAATTAGTGTGTTCTGGGGCCATTTTTCCTGAGCGAGCTGGAGGCTAAAAATCTGTGAGCTAGCTCACACTAACTCAGCTTAGAAGGAAAACTGGCTATCAGTACAAAAACAGATTTCATGAGGTAGTGTTTAACGGAATAAGGAGATTGCTAAAGCAGTGATAACTATTGTAATATTTTATGCTGCCTAAAACATGGCATGAAGAGCCCCATGGCGCAGAGTGGTAAAGCTGCAGTACTGCAGTCGGAACCCTCTGCTCACGACCTGAGTTCGATCCCAGCAGAAGCTGGTTCAGGTAGCTGGCTCAAGGTTGACTCAGCCTTCCATCCTTCCGAGGTCGGTCAAATGAGTCCCCAGCTTTCTGGGGGGAAAGTGGAGATGACTGGGGAAGGCAATGGCAAACCACCCAGTAAAAAGTCTGTCGTGAAAAAGTTGTGAAAGCAACGTTACCCCAGAGTCGAAAATGACTGGTGCTTGCACAGGGGACTACCTTTACCTTTTTAAAACATGGCATGCCCAGTCCTGGATAGCCCAGGCAAGCCTGATCTTATCAGATCCCGGAAGGTAAGTATTTGGATGGGAGATCATCAAGAAGAAGACGACTGCAGATTTATACCCCGCCCTTCTCTCTGAATCAGAGTGGCTTACAATCTCCTATATCTTCTCCCCCCACAACAGACACCCTGTGAGGTAGATGGGGCTGAGAGGTAGGTGAGGCAGACCCAAGGCCATGCCAGCAGCTGCAAGTGGAGGAATGGGGAATCAAACCCGGTTCTCCCAGATAAGAGAGCTCTGGCTGACCCAAGGCCATTCCAGCAGGTGCAAGTGGAGGAGTGGGGAATCAAACCCGGTTCTCCCAGGTAAGAGTGCTCTAGCTGACCCAAGGCCATTCCAGCAGCTGCAAGTGGAGGAGTGGGGAATCAAACCAGGTTCTCCCAGATAAGAGTCCGCACACTTAACCACCAAACTGGCTCTCAAGGAACTCTAGGGCTGCTCCGCGGAAGCAGGCAATGGCAAACTCTCTCTGAACTTCTTTTGCTTTGAAAACCTACAGGGTTGCCATACGTTGGCTGCAACGTGACAAAAGAAGAACACGATAAACCATCAGTCCTCGCATAAGCAGTTCAGATTTTACTTCTGCTCACAGGACTTCTCCCTTCCCCTTCCTCAAGACGTAAAACAAAGGCTCTGGTGGGGATTTTTTTTAGCATGGGGTAGAGACGCTGACAAAACAGAGGAGAAGGATGTACCATGGGAAACAGAGAAAGAAAGAAGGGTCAAAGATACTCACCGTTTTCACCTCAGTGTATGGTTGCAAGCCATATTTGCCCCCCTCACGACCTTGTCCAGATGCTTTGTAGCCACCAAATGGAGCCTGGCTGCCAAACACATTGTAACAGTTTATCCTAAAAAAAAAAAAGTTTAAGAAGTTATTTACTTCATTTATACCCCAAACGGGGGCGGGGTTTTAAAAAGGGGACACACAAAGTTTCAGCATTTTACTTTGAAAAAGGAAAACGCCTTTGGCTAAAACGACTTTCTCTCATTGTAAAAAACTCTGAAAGGTGAGAGAATAACTAGCAATGAAACCTCCATGTCCTTGGGGATTTTCTCTCATCAAAATGTTACAGTGCACGCATACAAAGGGTTTATAAAGACTGTTAAAGAGGAAAGCTTCAACAATTGCATTCTTGCATTTGGCCTCTTACCAGACAGTTCCAGCACGCAAACCCTGAGAAATGTAGTTTGCTTTATCAACATCTTTGGTGAAGATTGCTGCTGCCAAACCATACTTGGTGTCATTTGCTCTCTCGATGACTTCCTCAATGGATTTGAACCTTAGGATCTGCATGACTGGCCCAAATATCTGTGAAGCAGAGGAGCACACATGTAAAGAGGGAGGTTTCTACTGTCACTCCCATCAGTTTATTTTTAAAGTGTGTAAGTTAATGTTTCTTGCAACTTCAGCACTCAGTTACATAGATACTTACAAGTCTTCAACACAATTTGTCACGACATAATTAAAATAGAAGGGTGCTTTAAAAAAAAAGGCACACTCTCATAGGAACATATGAAACTGCCTTATACTGAATCAGACCCTTGGTCCATCAAAGTCAGTATTGTCTTCTCAGACTGGCAGCGGCTCTCCAGGGTCTCAAGCTGAGGTTTTTTCACACCTATTTGCCTGGACCCTTTTTTGGAGATGCCAGGGATTGAACCTGGGACCTTCTGCTTTCCAAGCAGATGCTCTACCACTGAGCCACTGTCCCTCCCCTCCCATGTTGACCGTTTGGGCAGTCCTGGGAGTTGAAATTTCTGTGACATGGATGGAAGGAAGGAAGGGCATTCTGACCTCCTCTTTAGCAATAATCATGTTGTCTTGGACTTCTCCGAAGATGGTTGGCTGGATGAAGTAGCCTTTGTCTGCTGCAGGATTGCCACCATAAAGCAGTTTTGCTCCTTCCTTTTTCCCAGTACTGATGTATCCAAGGACCTTCTTATACTGATTCTCATCTACCTGAAAAGCCATCAGAACAGGGACGTTTTGATGAGTTCAGTTTTCCACAGAAGACAGGCATTTTGCTGCTGCATCTTTCACACGTCTGTACGCTATGGTTCTCCAGTTCAGACAAAATTAACAAAAGATTCAGACATTTCATTTTTGTTGATAGGGATATAAAAATCTGTCAGCGTTGTGTGGTTTCTTTAAAAATATATGACTGCCTTTGGAATGGGCACCAAGTAAATACACTTCAAATTGATTTCCGTTTCCTGCTGAAGAGACACGGTTTGTCCCAGTGTTTCCTGCCTTTTTTTGGGAGGGGATTGCATCCACAAAACAGCACGACATTTCCATATATCAAACCATCTAACATGGCTTTTAACTTACACATCTTCAGTTTTTCTAAACTAGGGGCTATTTTCAGATAATGTGCAAAGACCAAGACCTTCTACAAGAACATCCCATGGGTTTTCAATGGAAGGCATGCGGTCAGAAGAGGTGGAGATGGGCATGAGAGGGGACAAAGAAAGCTTTGAATTTTTATGCTCTCACCTGAGGTCCTTGTTCTGTCTTTAAGTCAAACGGGTTTCCAACCACCCGAGCTTTGGCTCGCTCCACACTCCTTTCCACGAACTCGTGGTATATATCCTCTTGAACGTATGTTCGAGAACCAGCACAGCAACATTGTCCCTGATTGAAGAACAAGGCAGAATGGGCTTGTTCAACAGCCCAGTCCACTGCAAGAAAGAAGAAAGTCACTCTATGAGATGGTCTGGAAAGGAAATGTCTTTAACCAGTAGCAAGGAATTACAATCACAATTCCACACCTGCTTCCTAAGAAAACAATTTACAATTTAATCCTGCATCAGGGATGCAAGTTTGGCAAAGTCATCTTTATGCATACTGGATACAGTGTAAAGGAACATTTCTTTGGGAACTGATCATATCCAAAAGGATATCAGATACTGAGTTATCCCCATGCAAGAATGCTGGTTCAGTCTTTTCCTAGAAACTTTTGAAGACAGAACCTTCACAACCTCCCTCAGAAACTTTTCTGTTGCTGAAGTTCTTATATTTAGAGAAGTTATTCCTAACGTCTAAGGTTTCCTAATGTTTTAGAGTGGGTGTACGTTGCCACTGCTGACAATATGCTATGTGTATCAGCTACTACTGTTTAATGGGTGATGTAAGTTGACTCATCTGAAGGAAACGAATAAGAACCAAACAGCACCAGAAGTTAAAGCAAAAGGGGGAAGAAAAAAAGTTGCATGGAAAGTCAGCGGTTTATTTGAAAGATTTTTATCCCGCCTTTTCAATATATATTCAAAGTGTCCATAAGTTAAGGCACTACAGGAGTTTAATGAAACATTTCCAATGTGTTTTGTGTAACTCGTGCTTAATCGTTGTGGAGACACAGTGCCTCTTATGTTATGCAAGAAGGAGGGATCTTCTCCATGCAAAGCTTGTGCTCTCCTACTGAGCCACTCCCCAAGTCCATTTAACTGCTAAATAAATTCTTCTGAAGATGTTTCTACTAAAATGTTAAATTACTATTGTATCATATTAGCTTCTCTATTATTTATTATAGTAACTGAACAGGTCTGGGGCATCTTCTAAGCTGCAGCATCTCACATAATCAGGGCTTCAGTCTATGGTTGGGATTCTCAGGTAAACTGAACATAAAGCAGGAAGGAAGGAAGGAAGAAAGAAAGAAAGAAAGAAAGAAAGAAAGAAAGAAAGAAAGAAAGAAAGAAAGAAAGAAAGAAAGAAAGAAAGAAAGAAAGAAAGAAAGAAAGAAAGAGGATTCCCCTCCCCCAGAAATCTGCTCTGAGTTTAATTTTCTACTTCTATTTACTGCCTCCCTGCATGCACATTGAATTGCAAGAGTAGGTGCAATCGCTGCATTTTGACTTGCAAGCTGCATCTTGATTTTGTGCACCTCACAGACTGGGGAGGGACGGTGGCTCAGTGGTAGAGCATCTGCTCGGTAAGCAGAAGGTCCCAGGTTCAATCCCCAGCATCTCCAACTAAGAGCTTCCCCAAGCCGCATGCCAGCCAAGAGGCTTCCAACACTGTCTTAAGAGTGCAGCCAACCAATTTGCCTCACTGAAAATATGACCCCCCCCCCTTTTCAGTTTTCACTGCTACCGACAAGAAAAGAGTCTTACTGTCAGCATCAGACATGATGATATTTGGGCTCTTTCCCCCAAGCTCAAGTGTCACTCTCTTCAGATTACTTTCAGCAGCAGCCTTTTGGATTAGGTGCCCAACCTATAAAGGGAAAATGGAGTAGGATATAGAATATACAAAATGAACCTCTCAAAGAACTGGTGCAATAAGGCAAGGAAGGTGTCACATGAAACAAAGGCCTGGGGAGTTGCCAGATAAGTCAAGCCCAGCGCAGAACCCAGGGCAAAGATAATAAAGAAGACAATATCATATTGTTGGTTTCCTTTCCAAAAGCAAAGGTAACCCTGCGAGTCAGAGTGACTGGCATTTCCATTTCAGTAATGGTGACCTGAGACGTACCAGAACCCAATATAGCTAATGCAAGCTGGTTAACACAGCAAGAGCCCACTGAATCATTCCTGACAGCCCAATGTTAAAACAGATTTACCTGGAAACAAATCTCATTACTTTCAATTAACTTTAAGTATGCATATTTGGGATTGCAAGCTAAGTGCAGCACTATTCTGGTCACAAGAATTTAAGAAGTATGCTGCAGCACTAAAACTGTGCTAGAAGTGCACTGAAATTGGATCATTATGGATTACTTGTGTTGCATAAGCTACCGGTCTGTCCTCCTCCTTGGTTTGCACAATGCAAAGCTAGGATCAATGTACAAACTGCTTACAGTATTGTTTCGCAGAAGGATTACCTAAATCCTTGGGTCTCCATAGCAATCAGAAGTTCCAACCTGTCTCCTGCATCCACCTCTTTTAACAGCTAGTTTCTTTCTATCAATTTTATTAAGAATTGTAATGTCTTCGTCCTCTTCCAGCAGTTATCTCTTCACCTTGAGGGTTATTGGTTTGGTCTGTAGAGCCATTAAGGCACACGGAATAGCGACCGTTCACCACAGTATTCTTATTTCCCACTATGCAATTCAAAAGTTGTTGATATAAGAGTTACTCTATGCTGGAGGGCTATCTGAAAAGTTAAATGTTTAGATCTTCCCCCAGATCAGGAAGAGATCAAGCCACATTACAGGCGAAAATGTTCAAGTGTTGACTGGATCATCTTTCCCAGCTAACAATACTCAACGTTTTGGTAGTTCTTCTCTAGAGCATCTCAAATGCTTTGAAAAATCCTTAGTCACTCAGTATTAACATTCCCCTCCCCCTGAATATGCAAGTATAGGAATAGTTAGACAAGGAGCTTGTCTGAGGCCCGCTTGCAGCTTCCCAAATTGTAGTTAAGTCTTCTAGCCAATGTGGAACATGAGCCCTCAGATCTGGAAAAGATCTCAGTTAATCCACTAGCTGTCACTGCGAGGTGGCTTATGATAGCCTTCTAGTGTTATAGCCTTCTAAATCCATTAACTTCAATGGGCTTAAAAGGGTGCAGCTCTGTTTCGGATGGCACAGTTAGCCAATCTCTTCTGGATTTAGAAAAGACCCTGAGAAACTGGGGGAAGAGGGCGAGGTGGATTTGGTGCTACCTGCCACAGCTCAACTATGAAGCTACTTGATAGCCCCAGGCCAAGTATCTGCTCTCGGCTGTGACGCTAATGCACAGACGGAATAAAACCAAAAGAACTGCAAAGCTCTTTGTACTTTGAAAGACCCCAAAAGCTGATCTAATCCACCGCCTCTCATGCCAGTGAGACAATCCACCGTCACTCAATCTTCTGTCCCAAACCATTTATCACCTGCAAATGGGGCCTAAAAAGGAACAGAAGAGGCTTCCTGAAAGTTCTAATCAGGGAAGACTCGATTAGGAAGTAATCTTGTTAACTGTCTAGCTTCAAGGTAACAGGCTTAACCCCAGGCCAGCAGACAACCTACATTCCAATTCTAGATGGGAAACTGCTCTGACCTGGGCGGCCCAGGCGGGCCCGATTTCATCTGAGCTTGGTAGCTAAGTGGGGTCAGCCCTGGTTGGTACTTGGATGGGAGACCAGCAAGGAAGTCCAGGGTCATTACTGCGCAGAGACAGGCATCGGCAAGCCACCTCCATTCATCTCTTCCCTCGAAAACCCCATAGGGTCACTTGTAAGTCAGCTGCGACTTGACCGCACTTTCCACCCCCAAACAGGGTGCTAAGCTGCATTTGCACATACCCTTGACTGTCCTCTCCTGTAATCTTCCCTCCCTCTGTGGTTCCCCCTCTGCCTTTGCTGAAATGAAGGTGAGCTGCTTGGGGCAGGGACCTTTCCTCAACCCACTGTAATGTTGTTCTGTAAGCAGACGGTACTATACCAAGAACGTCCTTCATGGCTTTCTCAAGAGTCCTATTAAAATCCTGACAACAATTAGTTAAAGAGAATGCAGACAATCATCCTAAGCCTCAGCAATGTGACAAAAAGATACCAGGCCGTCGTAATACGGTGGAGTCTGTGAAGCACTTTGAGCACTTTTGTGCCCCCTAAATCCTAAACAGCGTCAGAAGAGGCTGAGGCAGGTTCACTGAGGCTGAAAATTAAAACAAGCTGGAACCAGCCAGCTGCTGGGAAACTGAGCAGCCGGTGAGCAAGGCTGTCCTGTTCTTTGGCCTGAGGGCAGACAGACGGAAGAGAGCGCCAGGCTTCCAGATGACCCACCTCCGTGGAGCCAGTGAATGCCACTTTATCAATATCCATGTGGGAAGAAATGGCAGCCCCTGCGGTGTGCCCGTAGCCGGGAATAATGTTCACCACGCCTGGGGGGAATCCAGCCTGTGAAGCAAAACACACAAGAGATTATTCTTCCTTAACGATTCGAGGAAGGGACTGCCGATCGATGATAGAGAATCTCCTTGGCAAGGAGAGATCACAGGCTCTGTCCCCTGCATCTCCAGTTAAAGGGCAGCTGGGCTCAGAAAGATACGTTCCAGCCAGAGGCCCTGAAGGATTGCTGCCTGTCAGAGAAGGCAACACTGGGATAAGAATTCTGACCAGAGTTCCCTCTAAGCTGAGTTGGCGTGAGCTAGCTCACAGATTCTTAGCCTCCAGCTCACACATTTTTGTCTTAGCTCAGGAAAGATGACCCCAGAGCACAGTAATTGATGCAGCAGCTCACCACTTTAATGCCAGTCGCTCGCAAAGTAGAATTTTTGCTCACAAGACTCTGCAGCTTAGAGGGAACATTGGCTCAGTGGTAGAGCATCTGCTTGGGAAGCAGAAGGTCCCAGGTTCAATCCCCGGCATCTCCAAAAAAGGGTCCAGGCAAACAGGTGTGAAAAACCTCAGCTTGAGACCCTGGAGAGCCGCTGCCAGTCTGAGAAGACAATAGTGACTTTGATGGACCAAGGGTCTGATTCAGTATAAGGCAGCTTCATATGTTCATATGTTCAGGATAAGGTAGCTTTGGGGCATGGCGACCTCACAGCATAACTGGAGACAAACAGTTTCTATTTGTGATTCACACTCCCCCAAGTCATGGAGGACAAGTAAAATATGACAGATGGCCAGACAGCAAAGCATTTGGCTGGAAGGTATACAGCTATGGAACAGCTGTTGTCATTAAAGGGGGCTCCCTGAAGTTTCCCACTACAACCTCAAAGTGGATTTAATGCCCTTTTCAACATTGTGGTTTCTCGCTGGGAATCTTAGCTACGTCTTGGTGCAGCTGAGACAGACTTGCAGGAATCCTCAGCTTGCGGACTGTATGACTAGGTGAGTGATGTCCATTAAGGCAAATAATTTGGAATGTAGATATGGTGAGCTAGCTTGTGTTGTAGGGGAAAGATACCGGTAGGAAGACGCAGCAGGAGCCCCACAAATCCCTTACCTCTTTGATCAGACTAGCCACATACAACCCAGTCAGAGGTGTTTGCTCAGCCAGTTTCATCACCACCACGTTCCCTGTGGCCAATGCCGGCCCGAGCTTCCAGGCCTGCATGAGCAGTGGGAAATTCCACTGCAGTAAAGACACAAAGCGGAGAAGAACGAGGATCAGCATAATCCCAACGCAGCAGAATTTCTCGACTCCCTTTCCTGTTCCTACAGCCGGGATCAGATTTTTTAGCTCCTTGAGATGCGGAGATTTTGCAGCATCAAATCCACAATGGGATGGGTGCTAACAGAATTGGCCATGCATCAAACAAGGAAGCCAACAGGCAAAGAACAGCAAAGATGGGATGCCAGCAGCCGTGTTCTTTTCTCCTGTTACAGAATTTGTAAGGCCGAAGGAGTCTGCTATGTAATATGTTGGAAGTAACTCTTTTGCCGCAGACACCTTTCTTCTTTCAGTATAGGCCCTGGAATTGGGTTGGAAAGAATACTGTACACCAAGCTTCTGTTCTACATCCAGGGTAAAATCATTTTCAGTCCATTCTGTTTACATATACCATGCATGTAGATGCAAGGCCCTCAATCTCAACATGACAGTAACGATTCAAGATCTGCTACTGACTTCACACTGGAAAGATGAGGTTCTTGCCTGAATGGCTAGGGAAACACAGAGACAGATTCCTTATGCGTCTCAAACATAGCACACCCATCCCATCCCCCAAGGTATGGATATTACGTGAATATTACGTACTGGAATGATCTGTCCACAGACCCCAACCGGCTCGTGCCTTGTGTAGGTGAAGAAGTCTCCATCCATGGAGACAGTTTTCCCATGGAATTTGTCTGCCCAACCTGCATAGTACCTGAAATGGGACAATTTATTGTTTACCTGGTAAATTTGAGATGAGGGGGGACATGCAGGGAAACTCTACGCGTATCCAAAAGAGTTATTGTAAATATTGCATTGTATTTCTTCCGCTCTGTGCTTCGACTCCTCATCTGGAGCAGAACAGAATGCTGAGGGAGAATCTCAGCTGCTTACACTAAGCAGCCTGCCCTCTGGTTAAAATCAGCTCTAGCCCTTTGCACCTCTCCCCTTCTGTTAGCTGGCTCAGTTCTGTTAGCTGAAAATATGAACTGCAGCATGCATGTCACAAGACTGCTTTTCCCTTGTATAAACAGAAGAAACTGGGCAGCAGGGGTGGGGGAGAAGAATACACAAATTCAAGTCATTCCTGGCAAGTATATCAGTTGGTACGGTTTCTGTTTTGCTGCCTGTGTTTCTTGTGGAAGTATCTGCATATGGGTACCAACATTATGTACTGCTTCTAGGCTTCCCCTGTGCCATATATCATGTAGAGTAGATGCATCCTTATACAAAAGTACACAAAGAAGATTAAGCCCACAGAAGTTTTACTATCCCATGTGCTTACATTGGTCATATACAATCCAATGGGGGGGGGGGCAGACTTCTGGAAAACTTCCACACTTGGTGGACTGAAAGTAATCCATAGCGTAAAAGGGTTAAAGGTTGTCCCCTGTGCAAGCACCAGTCATTTCCGACTCTGGGGTGACATCGCATGACGTTTTCACGGCAGACTTTTTACAGGGTGGTTTGCCATTGCCTTCCCCAGTCATCTATGCTTTCCTCCCAGTAAAACTGGGTACTCATTTTACCGACCTCGGAAGGATAGAAGGCTGAGTTAACCTTGAGCCGGCTACCTGAACCCAGCTTCCACCGGGATCAAACTCAGGTTGTGAGCAGAGAGCTCAGACTGCAGCACTGCAGCTTTACCACTCTGCACCACGGGGCTCAACTGATCTATAGCGTGGCTATTTACAAATCTCCTTCAGATCAAAAACTGAGACAACTGGACCAGTGATTAGATCCAGATTCATACAGAAAGAGGGGAAGAATTGAATACAGCAGCTTAGAAATTTCATAGCTGCACTACTGGTGGTCCTCTTTCCCCCCAACTATTCTGTTGACAAAGCCTCTCCTCAAGAGCAGAGACAAATGCCTGAAAGCAAGGCACAGTTAGGAATGTCCCTTTCAGAAGGTCTGACTACAAACATGCACACTTCCCATTTATTTCAACGGGTGTTTGGATACAAAGGGATGGATCCCACAAAGTCTCTTGCTTTATGAAAGTGCTACCCTTAGTGGCATGGGAGAAAGTGCTGCCATTGGCGGCACGGATCTGTCAGATCTAGTCTGTTGCTCCAGCTTGAAAAATCCTCACCGGAGGTGTTTGATGACCATGTCTAAATCCACCAGGTAGGCAATAGCATATGGTTTGCCATTGTCCAAGGTTTCCAAGGCCTATGAACAGAAAAAGAAGTTATCAATCCCAAAGCTAATCCTATCCCACCTGTCCCCAAGTCACCTGCCAGAGATGTCCCAAATGTATCAGGGAAAGTTGGCACGAGTCAAACTGTCTGGTCAAATAATCAACTGGGATAGATCAAGATGGGTAGCAATGTTAGTTCGCAACAGTAGAAATGTGCAAGAGTCCAGGAGCACTTTAAAGGCTAACAAAATTTGTGGTAGGGTGTGAGGAGAAGAAGAAGAAGAGATTGGATTTATATCCCGCCCTCCACTCCAAAGAGTCTCAGAGCGGCTCACAATCTCCTTTCCCTTCCTCCCCCACAACAGACACCCTGTGAGGTAGATGAAGATATTGGATTTATATCCCGCCCTCCACTCCGAAGAGTCTCAGAGCGGCTCACAATCTCCTTTACCTTCCTCCCCCACAACAGACACCCTGTGAGGTAGATGAAGATATTGGATTTATATCCCGCCCTCCACTCCGAAGAGTCTCAGAGCGGCTCACAATCTCCTTTCCCTTCCTCCCCCACATCAGACACCCTGTGAGGTAGATGAAGATATTGGATTTATATCCCGCCCTCCACTCCGAAGAGTCTCAGAACGGCTCACAATCTCCTTTACCTTCCTCCCCCACAACAGACACCCTGTGAGGTGGATAGGGCTAAGAGGGCTCTCACAGCAGCTGCCCTTTCAAGAACAACCTCTGCCAGAGCTATGGTTGACCCAAGGCCATTCCAGCAGCTGCGAGTGGAGGTGTGGGGAATCAAACCCGGTTCTCCCAGATATGACTGACCCAAGGCCGTTCCAGCAGCTGCAAGTGGAGGAGTGGGGAATCAAACCCGGTTCTCCCAGATAAGAGTCCGCACACTTAACCACGACACCAAACTGGCTCTGAAGAAGTGAGCAGTGACTTACTAAAGCTTATACCCTGCCACAAATTTCCCTAGCCTTTCAAGTGCTCCTGGACTCCTTTTCTACTGTCAACCAATTTGTCTATTTTTTGGATGTGGTCAAATAACCCACCGTGTCAAGAATGCTACCGGTAGGAAGTTAAGCTTATCTTTTTTACTTCAATCTGGTAACATCTGTTAGCGAGACCAGCAGTGAGGGCTGCCCCTCCAAAAAAAACCCGACACCCACCTCTGGCAAACCTAGCAGCTGTGCAAAGCTGCTCCATCTGCCACAACTAGCACAACTACCTTTTACGTTTTATTTTGCTGTGTGGCAGGGGGTGTTAATAACTGTTGCTACATTGCTTTATTTCTGTTTTAAGTCTGTAACTACCGGCTAGCCTAGTGATCCAGGATGACAGCCAAACAGGGAAAGAATAAATAAATAAATAATCAACTTTTACAGAAACTTGACTGAATGCTGCCAACGTAAAAATGGATTGCGTTTTTTTAAAAGCTCATTTCGTCGTTTTACAATAACAACTCACTTGTTTATAATTAATTAAACAAGCTTCACTTAAGTACCATTTCTGTTGTTCTAATTTAATGCGGTTAAAAACACTGGAACCCATATTCGGCTGGAAGAGATGGGTTTTGACCTCTCGATGACCAGCCCTATTAGCAGCTCCCCCACCCCCCCAGAAGACAGCAGAGCAAGCCCAATCTGCGCCATACGTACAGCCAGGTAAGCCCGGTCTCTCTCAATCAGGTCAGCGAGACGGTACAGCAGCCTGCCTCTCTGGGAAGCATCCATCCTTCGCCAAGGAGATCCAAATTTGAACGCATCTCTGGCTGCTTTGACGGCCTTGTCCACATCTGTCTGGAAAAGGAGTCCAAGGAGGAAAGGATGAACAGCGAGCAGCAACTTAGGATGCGACCGACGGAAGCAGCAGAGAAGACAACGAAGCAGAGACAATGTGCTCTTGACGGCCCACTTCCTGTTCTTTTCTACTGTCAACTAACTTGTCTATTTTTCTGGATGTGGTCAAATAATTAGACCGTTTCAGGACTTCTCCAGTGCTCCCTCCCCCTATGTCCAAGTCTGGAGGTATATGGGACAAGCAGGGAATTTGAGGGAGCTTGCGTTTGTTTCCCTGGACTGTGCTGTTGGTCAGCCCCCCCCCCCAGAGGTCCACAATCAAATGGAATTTATTTTTTATTTATTTTCTGTGCCGCCTTTCCACCCAAATAGGGTCTCTCCAAGGCAGCGAACATCAAAACATCTCAGCCTTAAAACAGCACTTAAAGTATACATGAAATAATTCCGTTAAAACATATAAACACACATAATACTAAAACCAGGGAGGAAGGTTAGAGGTATGCCAAAAGAAAACAAGGAGTTCAGTAGTGCCTGGTTCCCAACAATGATGCGGGGTGGGAAGTTTTCTGAAACTTTTCCTCCCCGCATTTATTAATATAATTTGTTTATAGTTGCCAGGTTTGAAAATCCATCCTGTTAGAAGGACAAACTCCAGTGCTTGTACATGACGCATTTGCCTTCTGTTGCTAACATTATTTATACTGACACCATCAAATTTCTCCAGGGATTTTCCTGGAAAACCATCAAATTTCTCCAGGGATTTTCCTGGAAAACCATCAAATTTCTCCAGGAATTTTCCTGGAAAACCTGCATCACTGGTTCCCAACAGCAACCCGCTCTACAGAGGGAGCCGTACGGTGAGATTTTCTGCGCCAAGTACTGTGGGCTAGGGTCAACATGCTGGCCAGAGACTCCAAATATTCCCTGGACCTTCAGAAGTCCTATAGATCTAGAATTCCCCGGCCTGGTAGAATCCACACCACACTCAGTCACCCGGCTTCCATACATGAGGCAGGCCCACAAAGCAAAAATGGGGAGCTGCTTTGGCCCTAACACTTTATGGTTCCTCATTCTCTTTCTTACACTGGCTGCCAGCATGTTCCACTGATTAGCGTTGTTACAATTTTACCGAACCTGCAAAATTCAGCATCTGCTCAAATCACAGAGTGGCAGTTAGCAAAACGTTTGCCTTAAACGGATCTTAAAAGGAGATGCCGTCTCAGCTGAGCAACTGTGTTTTGTGGCCAAACTACCACCATAAGGAGAAGGCTGCGCCACAAGCAACAAAGAATCCACACCACTGAGCTACAACAGGAGGAACAAAGGACCTGTTTATAACAACAGTTTCTAAGAGGCAGAAAAACACTGTTACAATTCCTGTTTCTCAGTGCGACACAACTCATCACAAAGATCATCACTTTAGGATGCACTATTTTTTTTTTTGCTTTTTCAGGGCTAACAGTTTGGTAGAGTGTAGCAGTTTGTATCACCCCAGTGTCCTCTGCATGGCATACATTTCGAAAAGGAGAATTCCGTCTTTTGGAACTAACCTCTTCCAGATCTGAGATTGCATTTTCAGTTGCCCACATTTCTCCTGGTCTGAGACTTGTTTAGCAATCGTTACTCTTTGGCTACAGCCAGCATTCTGTGCAATTTCTGCAGTGTCATTTCTGTTTGCTAATATAACTATCCAGGCTCCTTATCAGAGACAACGCTGTTATGAAATTGCACTGAATGGAATGGGTACATTTGGCTCCCAGGTGGCAAACCTAGCAACATTTACATCCAACGTTTCTCTTTGCCGGCAGCAGCTGCATGGCTAATGTTTGTTCCACAGCTTCTGGAGA
The DNA here is from genome assembly GCF_032191835.1 of Heteronotia binoei. Classification (NCBI taxonomy): domain Eukaryota; kingdom Metazoa; phylum Chordata; class Lepidosauria; order Squamata; family Gekkonidae; genus Heteronotia; species Heteronotia binoei. The sequence continues at coordinate 80,521,272 of NC_083233.1, read as the reverse complement.
GACAGACAAAAGGACAAGTGGAGGTTTCTATGCTGACAGCAAGTTATTTTTGATATGGGGCTGAAATCTGTAAGAGCAGGTAAGCTTTACATATTAAAGCTCAAGACAGTTTAAAGATACTCATACCAAGGGGACAGGTTTTCCTGCTTTGGAGAAGAGATAGTTAGACTTGGTAAGTTCTGACTGTGGATGGAGGCATCTGTTTAGACCAGTGTTTCCCATTTGCAGGGTCGCGACCCGGTAACGGGCCACGGAAGCCTCAATACTGGGTCACAAAGATAGCCAAAGGTAGCTCCACTCCCAGCAAAGCATGAGCTCTGCTCTGCTTCCTTCCTTTCCCGCCTCTCTGTTGTGCAGAGAAAAGCTAGGCTTGAAGACTGACACAGGCTGCAAAGCCTGAGCTCCATTTTCCTTCCTTCCATCCCCCAATGTCTGTGTTGTGCAGATAAAAGCTAGGCTCGAAGACTAACACAGGCTGCAAAGCCTGAGTTCCGTTTTCCTTGGAGACCTCTATAGAAGAAAGAGACAGGATTTCCTGTCTCCTGCCTCCAAACCCAAATTTTAGTAGGCCACGAAGGAGAAGTGTAAAAATAACCAGGCCACGGGGAGGGGGGGGGGAGTTTGGGAAACCCTGGTCTAGACTACCTGTGTGATTATCTTCAACCTACCATACAATAAAACGGCTGCCAAGTAACAACTCAGTCTTTAGAGAGCGCTTCTCATCCATTACTTATCTCATTCTTACAACAGCCCTGCAAGTTAGGACAGTATTATTATCTCTGTGCTGCAGAGGCCAAGATCTGAGAGGCGAGCAGCACGCTTGAGGCCAATTAAGTCCCTGGCTCAGCCCCGGAGAGATGTTTTGTCAGAAATAAATGACAGTCTGGGATACAACAGGGGCCCCCAATATAGTGGCCAGGCACCATATTGCCCACACCGACACCTTTCTTGGTGCCCACCAAGTATTTTAAGAAAGTGGGCAGGTCAAGTGGGGCTTTTTCCTAGCAAGGCTGCTGATTGGCTGCACAGATTTTTAGAAGAACGTTGCTTTGGCAGCAGCTGCTGCCACAGCATAATGTTCTCCATCATATAACTGAAGGTGAGCTGTGGCAGCCATCTTGCGGCCGGCTCTGCCACCTATGGCAGCCATTTTGCGGCTGTGTCCCCCGTTCTGTGTCAGAACTCTAAAGGTGCCCACCATCTCAGGAAGATTGAGGACCCCTGGGATACAAGAGCCATATCGTTTTTGTTGATTTATCCAGGACAGAGAAAGGGTAGCTTCCATGAGTATGGCTTCTGGAAAATGCATGCCAAATATTGGGGAGAACAAAGAACAGCACCCACAGAAGAAGTGGATTAAAAGACTGGAGGACTCCCAGATAACATCCCAAGATGACACACCTAAGCGAAAGGAATAGACCTTTGGACCTTTCTTATCAGAACTGGCAAATGTTTACCAACTTTTGAAAAGAAAATCAGACTCCAAGCTTGTGCCGTTGATCCCTCTCTGCACCCTCTTTTTGGTTCCCGCTTCTGCTGTAGTTTGCATTTACCTTGTCTCCCTCAGCAACCTGGCAGATGACCTCGCCCGTGGATGGGTTGATGGTCGGGAACGTTTTTCTGCTGGCGGAGTCGTGCCATTCGTTGTTGATGAAAATCTGCAAGCAAGAAACCCACCAATAAGCACTCAGGAGCTTCAGCTCAGTAGGGACTGGGAATGCTTCAGCTGGCTGAGAATGCTGACTAATGGCTAAGAACCGGTTTGGTGTCATGCAGGGGTGGCCAACGGTAGCTCTCCAGATGTTTTTTGCCTACAACTCCCATCAGCCCCAGCCAGCATGCTGGCTGGGGCTGATGGGAGTTGTAGGCAAAAAAACATCTGGAGAGCTACCGTTGGCCACCCCTGGTGTAGTGGTTAAGAGCCAGCAGACTGTCGTCTGGAGAACCCGATTCCATTCCCCACTCCTCTACACGAAGCCAGCTCGGCGACCTTGGGTCAGTCATAGCTCGCTTAGCCTGAAAAACAAACCTAGCTTGCCACAAAAAAGGCGAGAACTTCAGGCTGCCAGAAAATCTTTGGATCTCCTGGCTAAACTACACACAATGGCCATATGACAATTAATTAATTAACGGCTAAGGATGTGTTTCAAAAGCCCCTTAAAACAGACTGGGTAAATGGGGCTGCCGCATTCAAAGACAGCCTACTGGGGATGCAAATTAATTGCACGGTCTCCCCGGACCAATTGGACCTTCCCCCCTCTCGTTGTGCCTTTGCTTGTTCCTATCCTGCAAGTTTTTTTTATTTTTGTAGCATTTTCTGTTTTCGTGCACTGAATTTTTCCCATTAGGTGTGCATAACTTCTAAGTTCCAATTGTGTCAGCTGCATGTGAGAAAAAGAACGGAAACAAAACGGCTCACAAAATGATAGCAAGTAAAAGCGGACAGAAACAAAAGCGGAGCATCTCTGCACATCCCTCCAGTATACCTTCTAATGTGACCAGCTGGACACAATCAGCAGGGAAGGCTATTATTGCCTTTGGTCCTTGCAAAGTTCCTAGGAGCATCCAGCTAAGTTTCGTTGGAGGCAGAACGGAGAGTTAGGCAGACTTTGATTTGATCCAGCAAAATTCTTCCCGAAGGCTGGTGCAGGCCGTATTCTTGTGAAGTGAAAAGGGGGGGGGGGGGGGGTCCAGCATGTGCTTGACACAGTGGAGATTCCAGGTTCAGTTTCCAATTAAAGAACCATCAGGTTGGATTCTGCTGCTCCGTTTTGCTAACAGTGGAAGTTTCCCATCGCAAGGCTATCTGAGACCAAGAGGCCACCATCAGCAGAACAGACCCATTAAGATCCAGCCCTGCCACGAAACTGGTTGAGATCTTGGAGAGACAGGATAGGGATGAGTGGACCAAAATATTCGTGTGAGGCAATTAATATCATAATGCCCCTGTATAAATCGATGGTGCGGTCTCATTTGGAATACTGTGTGCAATTCTGGTCACCGCACCTCAAAAAGGATATTATAGCATTGGAGAAAGTCCAGAAAAGGGCAACTAGAATGATTAAAGGGTTGGAACAGTTTCCCTATGAAGAAAGGTTGAAACGCTTGGAGCTCTTTAGCTTGGAGATACGTCGACTGCGGGGTGACATGATAGAGGTTTACAAGATTACGCATGGGATGGAGAAAATAAAGAAGTACTTTTCTCCCTTTCTCACAATACAAGAACTCGTGGGCATTCAATGAAATTGCTGAGCAGTTGGGTTAGAATGGATAAAAGGAAGTCCTTCTTCACCCAAAGGGTGATTAACATGTGAATTTACTGCCACAGGAGGTGGTGGCGGCTACAAGCATAGACAGCTTCAAGAGGGGGCTAGATAAAAATATGGAGCAGAGGTCCATCAGTGGCTATTAGCCACAGTGTGTATATATGTGTGTGTGTTTGTATATATATATATAATTTTTTTGGCCACTGTGTGACACAGAGTGTTGGACTGGTTGGGCCATTGGCCTGATCCAACATGGCTTCTCTTATGTTCTAATATGCTTGAGGCTCCAGAGAACTGTCACAATATGGAGCAGGTACCTCATTCCTCGTCTGAAGTAGTGTGCATGCACACGAAAGCTTCCATTCTGAATAAAAGTTTGTTGGTCTTAAAGGTGAAACTTGACTCCTGCTTTGTTCTACTGCTTCAGAACAACGCGGCTGCCCACCTGGATCTAACAATATGGAGCAGCTACACAATACCATCATTCCCGGTATCAAAACCTGTGTTGTATAAGAGAAAAGTATACACTACTGGGCGAAGCACATCATGGGAAGATTTAGCAGAACTGTGGTGGTGTTTAAGTGATATAAACACTTTGATCAGGATTAGGGTACATGGATCTATCATTCTGTATTTTATGTATATGTATTTGTCTTTCACATTACCCTACGAACGATTTTTTAAAAAACAGTGTGAAGTTAAGCATGAGAACGTGCTTATTATTAAGTGTTATTAAATGCTTTGCAAACACAGCGGCAAAAAATACAGGAAATTGCTGTTTTGAAAAAGGCTTCCTTCCATCCATTTTTATCTGTCTGTACATCCTGGGAATTGCTGTTTAGCAGTTTGCAGGATGCACATATAAAACTGGATGGAAGGAAGCCTTTCTCTATTGCTACAGTCCTCTTCCAGAACAAGTCCCTTTAAAGAAGAAGTAAAAACACACACACAAAACTTTGCCAGCTTGGCTTGCAGCTGCCGTGTCATAAATCTGTAGCATAGTTCTCCTTATTTGCAACAAGGATTTCGAAAGCTCCTTAAACTGAAGAAAGTCATGCAAAAGAAGAGTTCTCTCACTGCTTCCAACCTTCTTCGGTCTTCTGGAAATAACTCTAACATGGAACTGGCTCTTTGTTTGACCCGGCAACTGCCAGTCCCCATATTATCATATCCAGTACATGGCCCAAATCTTGCCTTGGAGCTGTTCACTTGAATGGTGCATGCTTTGTTTGTAAAGGCAAGCACTGGTGCAAGCATAGTTTATCATTAATTTCCCCGCCTTATCAACCAGTGTCAACTGAACTATTGCAGGCTGGCAGGGGAAAGACAGGGAGGTACCCTTGATATCCAGGGCAAGCTGAGAGAAGTTCTGTAGAGAAGTCGCCCCCACCACAGCGGTGGAGGATTTCAAAATCTACAGCGGTGCAGGCCAAGAGGTCAGGGAGTCTTCCCGAGGGACGCAGAACTCCCCAATTTGGCGGGCTATTTTTAGCCATTACCACATATTTAAACCCATTTTTATGACCTGCATTTACAACACAGAAATATCTGTGGGTTCACTCATACAGATCCCTGTTTTGTGCACTGGGGAAGGCTGAGAACCATAATCTTCCCGGACACCGCGAAGTGTCTCAAACTCCTTGTCAAGTTTGTCTCTACCACGGCCAACATGTAGGAAAGCACAATGGACCCGAGAACCCGGTCTAGTTGTATCAGACTAACCTTCAGCGTTCTCCATACCCAGTGCGCTTCTGAATGCAGTTGTGGAAGAGTGAACAGTGTGGGGGGGTACCTATGTGTTCTGCCTGCGCACTTCCCCAAAAGTATTAGATCCAACTGGCCCTTGCGAGAAACAAGATGCTGGACCGCTGGAACTCTTGGCGCAATTCAGTAAGGCTCTTCTTGCGTTCTTTCCTCCATTCTGATCCTGACAGCTACCAACTAAATGCCAAAATAGTGAACTAGGCGATGGCAGGAAGGGAATGGGCTGTCTCTGCAGTCTTGTCCCATGCATCTGTCAGAGATATATTGCTACGGAAGTTCTGTTCAGCTATCACAGCTAATAGGATTGATAAACCTTGCCTATAAGAATTTGTCTAGAACTGTTCTTAAGAACTGAGCTAGGGGCCATTACCAGCGGATGCCATATCTATGATACACACTTATTCCTCCAGCTGGCAATGTTCCATTATAACATCTACGATACATGTTCAGGACAGACTCTCTCTTGTAATCCTCTATCGGCATTCAACTGGGCAATGATATTTTGTGTCGGATCTCTCCGTCATCATGGGCCCCTTTCAATGCCACTGGGATCCAGTACGATCATGCTGGAAACAGTGAGCTCTGGACAGAGATCACTTCTTGTCACTGCTATTTAGGCAATCTCCCAACAAACAAGTAGGCTAGAAATCGCACTGGAAGGGAGTCGTAGAGACAAAACTGAATACGTAGAGGTTTGCCCAGAGAGAACACCACAGAAGGAACCTGCCAGCAGAGGTCCCTCTCTGGAGTCAGCTTCCTAAATACAGGGCCAGCGACCAGCAACATGCCTGACAATTTATCTCCATCCTCTCCTGGCTAGATTTGTTGGATAAGCTAAGCTTAGCAAGGGTTCGAGCGGACCTCGCTGCACACCTCTCTCCAAGCAGCAGCAAAGCGGCTTTACAGACCATGGAGTCACCGTGGATGGTGGACCTGACCCTTGAGTCCCCGTAAGCCTCCCAGACATCAGTTGGCTCCTGGCTGGTCGTGGCCACCCCTTCCCCCCTCTTTTGCTCTCCCTCGTGATAAATGTCAGATTGCCTGTTTCCTCAGGGCAGGGACATCCCTTCTCATATTCTGCAGAGCTCCAGAAACACTGACGGCACTCAAAGCTCAACGGCAGCATTACAGACGAGGAGACAAGAGTCAGACCCCGGCCTCTTTCCCAGTCAACAATCAAAAGTGCCAAGAATTTATTAACAAGCCTTAAAAGGACACGGGGTCCTGTGCCAGCTTTTAGCCAAGCATCAGCTTCCCTAGACTATTTTTTGCTGCAAGAGGCAAACAGAACTACTCCCCCCCCCCGGAATTAAGCTTCCTGCAGAGCTTCTATGAACAGTTTCCCCTTCCCCCAAGACCCGTATCATTTTTAAGTCTGCTGCTTTGATTCCATGGTGGTTTACCCCATTTTTGGTAGGCGCTGCACAGAACGCAAGAGAGACACACAGTATCTGCCTGGAGAGCTTAAAATGGATACCAAACTGCAAATCGGAGGTAGGCGTCCCATGGAAGGAGGCTGGGAACAAAGCAATTGCTCAAGACCACACTTGGCAGACTCCGTGGCTGGAATTAGCTTTGTTTCTTACTTCTGATGCATGCTGCTTGAGCACCCAAACGGGAAGGGGGCGGGCAGTATAAATACTTGGGATACAAGTCAAGAATCTCCTCCTCAACCGCTTGCCTTTTCTGCAGAAGGCTTGTAAACAGGAAAATCATCCTGCCCCCTGGAAGCGTCAGCTCAGGCGAGTGGCAAACAGCACCCAGGTACACGTGAAGCCGCCTCCTACTGAATCTGACCCCTGGTCCATCGAAATAGATTCAGGTGGGCGGCCGTGTGGGTCTGAAGCAGCAGAACAAAGTTTGTGTCCAGTGGGCACCTTTAAGACCAAAAAAGTTTGACTCTTTGTGGCAGGCGATGAGCTTTCATGAATAACTGAAAAAGTGAGCCGTGACTCACAAGGCCCCCACCACCACCAGAGTTCCCTCTAAGCTGAGTTAGGGTGAGCTAGCTCACAGGTTTCTAGCTTCCAGCTCACACCTTTTTGTCTTAGCTCAGGAAGGACGACCCAAGTCTAGGGTTCCTAGAGCACACCAATTTATGCAGTAGCTCATCCCTTTAATGCCAGGAGCTCACAAAATAGAATCTTTGCAGCTTAAGAGGGAACACTGGCCCTCCACCACAAATTTTTGTTGAGTCTTTCTAAAGTGGTCCTGGACTTTTGCTCTTTTCCGGCGCTGCAGACAGACTTAACACAGCAAAAGCAAACGCAGTCAGTACGTGTCAAGCAGCACCTTTAAGACCAACCAAGTTTCATTCCGAACGTAAGGTCTCCTGTGCTTTAAGCACACTTCATCCGAGGAGGGATTGGGCACAGCGTGCTCGGAGCACACAAAAGCTTCCATTCTGAATCCAACTTGGCTGGACTCAAAAGGTGCCACCGGACTCCTGCTTTGTTCTGCCACTCCATGCCGACACGGCTGCTCCACCTGGAGCAGTCTGTACAACTTCTTTCCCCTCGAAAGGCAGACATGTCATTTCGTTCCCCGCCGCCACCTCCTTCTCACTCGCAGACACCGAAGCATCCGAACGAGGAACAGCCGGTAAGGCGGCAGAAAGCCAGGGCGTTCTGCTTATGCCTCGGAACCCCACCACTGTGCGCTCTTCTCTCGATGCACTGCTAGCCAGTGGTAACGTGTAATGCAAAAAGAAGAAGAAGACTGCAGATTTACACCCCACCCTTCTCTCTGAATCAGAGACTCAGAGCGGCCTATATCTTCTCTCCCCACAACAGACACCCTGTGAGGTGGGTGGGGCTGAGAGGGCTCTCACAGCACCTGCCCTTTCAAGGACAACCTCTGCCAGAGCTCTGGCTGACCCAAGGCCATTCCAGCAGGTGCAAGTGGAGGAGTGGGGAATCAAACCCGGTTCTCCCAGATAAGAGAGCTCTGGCTGACCCAAGGCCATTCCAGCAGCTGCAAGGGGAGGAGTGGGGAATCAAACCCGGTTCTCCCAGATAAGAGAGCTCTGGCTGACCCAAGGCCATTCCAGCAGCTGCAAGTGGAGGAGTGGGGAATCAAACCCGGTTCTCCCAGATAAGAGAGCTATGGCTGACCCAAGGCCATTCCAGCAGCTGCAAGGGGAGGAGTGGGGAATCAAACCCGGTTCTCCCAGATAAGAGAGCTATGGCTGACCCAAGGCCATTCCAGCAGCTGCAAGTGGAGGAGTGGGGAATCAAACCCGGTTCTCCCAGATAAGAGAGCTCTGGCTGACCCAAGACCATTCCAGCAGGTGCAAGGGGAGGAGTGGGGAATCAAACCCGGTTCTCCCAGATAAGAGAGCTCTGGCTGACCCAAGACCATTCCAGCAGCTGCAAGTGGAGGAGTGGGGAATCAAACCCAATTCTCCCAGATAAGAGAGCTCTGGCTGACCCAAGACCATTCCAGCAGGTGCAAGTGGAGGAGTGGGGAATCAAACCCGGTACTCCCAGATAAGAGTCTGCACACTTAACCACTACACCAAACTTCTGCTCTCCGCCCTGCTCGTTTGCCGGGAAAGCCCAGCCCGGGGCCAGTTGCGCCGCTCCCTCGAGCCACCCCCCGACCATCCGGCCGTGCAAAGGCCGCCCAGGAGCGCCTTACCTTCTTGTAGGAAACGTCCGGCCGCGTGTTGGGCTGCGGCACGGCGGCGGCGGCGGCTGCAAAGGACAAAGGTCTGGAGCCGAGGAGGAGGCGGACGGGGCCCGCCTTGCAGGGAGTCTGCAGCGCCGCCTGCAACATGCTGCCTTCTGGGGAAGCGAGCCTGGATTGCGCTCAACACCTCTGCCCGAGACTCTCCGCCCGCGGCGCCTTCGGCCGCTGCCTTTCTCTGCTCGCCCACAGCCGCCTCCCTCGCGTCAGCCAATGGCAGCCGCGGGGAGGGGCGAGAAAGGCCCGCCCGCTTAAGGGAGGCGAACGCGGCGCGTCACGCCTTCACACGTTACTTTGCCAAACGCGCTTTTAGCGCTGTCTCGCCGGCAGTTCGCCCGCGCGGCGCGCCTCGAGGGATTTCTCCGCGCCCATCGAGAGCTGACTTCCTCTTCATGGGGGAAGGGGACATTTAGGTCTCCACTAGGGTTGCCAAGTCCAAGTCAAGAAATAGCTGGGGACTTTGGGGGTGGAGCCAGGAGACTTTGGGGGTGGGGCCAGGAGACATTAGGGGTGGAGCCAAGATCAAGGTTGTGACAAGCATCATTGCACTCCAAAGGGAGTTCTGGCCATCACATTTAAAGGGACGGCACACCTTTTCAATTCCTTCCTTCCATTGGAAATAATGAAGAATAGGGGCACCTTCTTTGGGGGCTCACAGAATTGGACCCCCTGGTCCAATCTTTTTGAAACTTGGCGGGTATTTTGGGGAGAGGCACTAGATACTATACTGAAAATTTGGTGCCTCTACCCCAAAAACAGCCCCCCCCCAGAGCCCCAGATACCCACGGATCAATTCTCCATGATTTTCTATGGGAATAAATACAAGGAATAATAGAGTTCCCAGCAGACATTTCCCTCCCCTCCCCCGGCTTTCTGACGACCCTGAAGCTGGGGGAGGGCCTCCGAACTGGGGGATCCCCTGCCCCCACCTGGGGATTGGCAACCCTAGTCTCCACGTTGCTCTCTGGGCCTCAGCCTCCCCTACAGCCTTGTAACAGAGTAATGGGTTTACACGTGCAGATTCCTCAGGTTTTTGCCTGGTGTCACGTTGAGTGAAGATTTTCTGGTTGCTGGAGCTTTTGAGGCACCAGAAGCTGCTACATCCCCTCACTTGCTTAACATAAGAGCCACATAGAATGAACGTCAGATGTTTGAGAGCTGCAAGACATGAATCATAGAATCCTAGAGTTGGAAGGGACCCCCTGAACAAGGTAGGAAACTCACAAACCGCCCCCTAAATTCACAGGGTCCTCATTGCTGTCAGATGGCCATTAGCCTCTGCTTAAAAACCTAGAACCTTAGCGTTGGAAGGGACCGCCAGGGTCATCTAGTCCAACCCCCTGCACAAGGCAGGAAACTCACAAACACCTCCCCCTCAGTTCACAGGATCTTCATTGCTGTCAGATGGCCATCTAGCCTCTGTTTAAAAACCTAGAATCTTAGAGTTGGAAGGGAACTCCAGGGTCATCTAGTCCAACCCCCTGCATAAGGCAGGAAACTCATAAACACCTCTCCCTAAATTCACAGGATCTTCATTGCTGTCAGATGGCCATCTAGCCTCTGTTGAAAAAACTAGAATCTTAGAGTTGGAAGGGACCTCCAGGGTCATCTAGTCCAACCCCCTGCACAAGGCAGGAAACTCACAAACACCTCCCCCTAAATTCACAGGATCCTCATTGCTGTCAGATGGCCATCTAGCCTCTGTTTAAAAACCTCCAAAGAAGGAGAGCCCACCACCTCCCGAGGAAACCTGTTCCACTGAGGAATTGCTCTAACGGTCAGGAAGTTCTTCCTAATGCTGAGCCGGAAACTCTTTTGATTTAATTTCAACCCATTAGTTCTGGTCCTACCTTCTGGGGCCACAGAAAACAATTCCACACCATCCTCTAACTTTTTTAAAGAGAAAAATGCCTCTCCAAGCCAGCTGGGTGGGTGGGTGGGTGGGGGTCTTCAAGAGCCTTACAATATGTATGAAAGAGCCACATGTGGCTCCCAAGCCACAGTTTGGCCGCCCCTGCTCTATGGCAAGGATGCACCGTAGGGGGACTGTGGGAGGATGGAGAAGATGGATTCTCCAACAGCACACATGTGCAATCTTTGTGTAGACCAATTGGAAGGGGGGGGGGAGAAGCTTCTTTTCTGCCAGCAACCTCATTGCCAGCATTTCACCATGCCCACCTTTTCTGTCAGGCACCCAGTGAAGGCCTCTTGCTTCCTCCCCTTTCGACACACCTTTAAATTGTCCCCAAGACTGTTTGGTCTCCCCGCTGCTTCTTCTGAGGTCAGTCAGTGCTGGTTAATAAGAAAGCAAAGTCTGGGCGTGTTTTACTCCTTTGCTGTTTGGTGCTCATTGCGCCCAGGGCAACTTTCCCACTGACCTTTCATAGCTATTCTGCCGGCCATACCTGTTGTTTAAAAAGACATTATTGTTGCAGCTCGTTTAGTGCGTGTGTCGCTCAGTTTTGTTACGCATTTGCTGGGGTTACTCTGCTTTCATACGTTTTTAACGGTTCATGTTTTATTTGACACACGTATGCTGCCCCGAGAGCCAAGTCGGACTTTGCGGAATGATCAAAACAAGCATGTTTTATTTACTACATTTATCGTTTGCCTTTTTAACACATTGGTGCAAGAATCTGCACATTTGGCGGTTGCAGAAGAGGAATAGTCAATTCGCATGCACAAGGACTTATAGTTGCAGTCCTAACTAAGAAGAAGAAGATGATGATGATGATGATATTGGATTTATATCCCCCCTCCACTCTGAAGAGTGTCAGAGCGGCTCACAATCTCCTTTACCTCTCCCCCTGCACCACAACAGACCCTGTGAGGTAGATGAAGATATTGGATTTATATCCCGCCCTCCACTCTGAAGAGTCTCAGAGCGGCTCACAATCTCCTTTCCCTTCCCCCCCCCCAACAGACACCCTGTGAGGTAGATGAAGATATTGCATTTATATCCCGCCCTCCACTCTGAAGAGTCTCAGAGCGGCTCACAATCTCCTTTACCTCCCCCCCCATCACAACATACACCCTATGAGGTAGATGAAGATATTGGATTTATATCCCGCCCTCCACTCCGAAGAGTCTCAGAGCGGCTCACAATCTCCTTTACCTTCCTCCCCCACAACAGACACCCTGTGAGGTGGGTGGGGCTGGAGAGGGTTCTCACAGCAGCCGCCCTTTCAAGCACAACCTCTGCCAGAGCTATGGCTGACCCAAGGCCATGCTAGCAGGTGCAAGTGGAGAAGTGGGGAATCAAACCCAGTTCTCCCAGATAAGAGTTTGCCCACTTAACCACTGCACCAAGCTGGCTCTCCGCGCTTTCCTGGGAGTCAGCCCACTCAATTACACGGGGCTTAGTTTCCAGCAGACCGATTGAGGTTTGCTTCCTACAGTGCAGGTCTTCTTTTCTTGTTCAGCTGATCTGAGTCCTTCTGGTTGATGGGTATTTTCCAGCCTACCACTAGCTCAAATACTTTGGCCCCCAAATGAGAAGGGAGCACTCCCTGGAGAAGACCCCGATGCTGGGAAAGACAGAAGGCAAAAGAAGAAGGGGACAGCAAAAGATGAGATGGCTGGACAGTATTACTGATGTAACAAACACGAATTTGAGCAGACTTCAGAGGATGGTGAAAGACAGGAGGGCCTGGCGTGACTTTGTCCTTAGGGTCTCAGAGTCGGGCTCGACTGTGCCACTGAACAATAACTCGGGACAGCGTTGCTGGCAAACAGCCGATCGACCATTTCACTAAAGACCACTCCATCTGTTTCCTGATCGCCTTGCACTGTGGACTTTGGGTCTCCTATCTGCAGGTCTAATTTTGGGCAGGAGCTCACAGGAGCGGAGCTCTGGAACCTCTAAATGTTATGGCACTCTTTCTTTCTTACCCCCTCCTCCAATACTTGATTCTGGGCTCCGTTCTTCAAACTCCCCGTGAGACTTTTGCTGAACTCTTAATATCTGGCAAATTCTCTAATATTTTCCCCCACAAAAAAAAGGGAAAATAACCAAAACAGACAGATGGAAATCTTCATCGTGCCACTGCGGCCACATAGGGAAAAGTAATTTAAAAAGTATGATGGGAATTAGGTTTTATTGTGACAATTCTAATCCAAGAAGCATTTTAAGGTAGATGCTGAGCTGATATCATTTAGTACGCCTTCTGGTGATGTCAGGGGTGTGTGATACATGCAAATGAGTTAGGGAAATGAGTTGTGCTAATGAGCTCTGGCATCTCTTTTTCTACACAATGGCCCCCGCCTATCTACAAGATGGAGGAAGTTGAAGGCAGCCCAGCCCAGCTGATACCCCCTTGTGACTGTCGCTGCGACTGGAAACTTCACAACAAGCAACACAGACAATACTGCCACTACCCCCAAGAAATGGGCCAGGCTTCCCTTCAGTGTTTCCTGCTGGTAACATCAGACTTCTCTCAATTTTTTTCGGGCCAGTTGTGTAAGAAGGTGCGGGTGATTTCAGCTCTCAGCGAGGCTCCCTATCGGTACCAGTCCTTTGAAAAAGTAATAGCAGGAGCTCTGTTTTTGCTTGCCCCTGAAGTGCTCACTGGAAACCCACGCCTTTTTTCTGGGAGAGAATGGGCAAGGAAAAAAGAGAAACCCAATTCCCTCCCCCCCCCCCCATCAGCTCTTTCTCCACCCTTTCGTATTCTGGATACATGAAACTTATTTGCGGTTTTATAAGGCGTAGTACAGAAGACACAGAGGTGAGGAGGCGGTGTTCTTTTTTATTTGCTTTTAAAACTGGTTTTGTAAGGTGCTTCAAAATCAGTTTGCTCCCCCCCACCCGGGATTCTTTTCATCCCCTTATAAAAATTACATCAGTGAATCACCATATTAAAGTGCAAATCCCCACAAAGCATAACAAAATCCTCAAATAAGTAGCATGAGGGAAGAAGTTACTCTCTGCCAGAGATCCTTGGGGAAATCCTTGATTTCTCCCCAACTGAACATTTTCAGGATATTCAACTCAGCCCCTGACCTCCCCTCATAGAAGCAGGAATGCCCTGGAAGCAATCCAGTTCTTTGCTAACCAAAGCATGGCCCAGTAAGTCACTGAAATCCACAATGGACCAGCTGTCAATGATCTTTGGGTGCTGGATCTCCTCTCAAGAATCCCTGAAGTTGCTGGGATTTTAGCTGTGTCCATAGTCTTCCGAGCAACCTGCTTTTGTGTTTCTTCCCACCCCCCGCAACTGATTGTGCTTACTCTTTGCTGGAGTGCCACAGGAATTCACATGGATACCAAAATTAGAAACCGGCCACATTCATCTGTGGAGCCTCAGACGCCCCCTCCAAAGCTGCGGGACAGGATTCCTTTCCTGCCTCCAGCTAGCAGAAGGTAAAGCCTGGCCACGATTTGCAACCCAGCTAACGCTTCAGTTCCATTTTGGCGATGGCTGCTCTGTGGACTTCGTCAGGCCCATCAGCCAGGCGGAGAGCCCGCGCCCAGGCAAAGAACTGCGCCAGTGGATAGTCGTTGCTAAGTCCTGCCGCTCCAAAGGCCTGCAAGGGAAAGGGTCAGGAGGTCAGGGGAATGCCTTTCTAAAAGACGTGCCTGTGGAGCAGGAAGGACCAGTCCCCAAGGGAAAGCCCCCCCTGAGGGCTTTAGGAAGTCCTCGCGTTCATCACGTGTCTAACCTTGGTGGGACCTGGGGACAGATTCTGTGATAGGCAGGAGAAAGTTCCAACTGTCCTTCCTCCCTGTGCAGCGAGAAGTTGTAGGATCTGCAAGGCTGGATGGGAATGCTGGAGTGTGTTTGTGTGTTGGGCGGGGGGGCGGGGTAGGGTTGCCAATCAACAGGTATGGAGGCTCACCCCCCACTTCAGAATCATCAGAAAGCAGGGGGAGGGAAATGTCTGATGGGTGCTCCATTATTCCCTATGGAGACCAATTCCAAAAGGGTATAATGGAGAATTGATTGGTGGGCACCTGGGGCTTTGGGGGGGGGGCTGTGTTTTGAGTTAGAGGCACCACATTTTCAGCATAGCATTTAGTGCCTCTCCTCAAAACACCCCCCAAGTTTCAAAAGGACTGGACCAGGGGGTCCAATTCTATGAGCCCCCAAAGAAGGTGCCCCTATCCTTCATGATTTCCAATGGAAGGAAGGAATTGAAAAGGTGTGCGATCCCTTTAAAAGTGATGGCCAGCACTCCCTTTGGAGTTCAGTTGTGCTTGTCACACCCTGGCTCCGCCCCCAAAGTCCCCGGATATTTCTTGAATTGGACCTGGCAAGCCTACGCGGGGAAGTCCTGAGAGGAGTTTAACTGTCAACCACAAAAAGGGCAGCTGGGTTTTGGAGGGAGAAGGGATCGGAGAGGGGACTAGAGGGACTGATTTTTAGGGTGTGTAGAATCTTTCGGGATCAAGTGCCGTGTTCTACTGGAGAAAGTTTTCCTTCCAGACGTTTCGTTCTCAGCTGCGGAGAACATCCTCAGTGGCGTTGCAGCCGGAGCAGGCGCTCAGACCTTCTTGGCTGCTGTGCATTGAGTGGGGCCAGGGCTGCTGGAGAGCTGCTATTTCTAGGCTGGCGGGGGTGTGGTGAAAGGGCAATTGGTTTGTGGATGTGCCCATTGTTTGGTGGGGTTTCCTGGAAGGGTAGTGATAAGGAAACTGGCTGTTGAATGTGACCATTGTTCTGTGTTAATTGCTGGGAAGGTTGGAAGGGGTTTGAAGATAAGGAAGATGGTTGTTGACTGTGCTGATTGTTCTGTGGAATTTGCTGGTTGTTCTGAGACTTTCTGCAATTTATAGTCTGTAGGGTGTTTTGCAGAGCTGGGTACCAGCTCTGATTTTTGATGGGCAGGACTGATTTTTGATGGGCAGGCTTTGGCTGCCCTTCCCAGACGAGGACAGTGACCTTGGTCAAGCTGGCCACTGATCGTATTTAAGGCCAGACACTGTACCTTTTAAGGATACGGCACTTCCCTGTTGTGGTGGCTGTGTTACGTTTGATCCTCATGTTGCCCTCAACCCTGATAACCCGCTACACGCTCCGTAGGCTCCAAGAGAAAGGGGTCTGGATTCGAAAGTGATGTGCTCTCTGGTACAGGTTTAAGGAATCCTGTTTGTGTGTGAACGAAAAGACCGAAAGTCCAGTTTACCTCACACACCGAAGGTTGGCGCTGGACCTGGGAGAGGAAAGCTGACAGGAGGGTGTGGGTGGTAAGGTGGGGGGCAACTCTCTGACCTGAGGTTATTGGCAAAGAGGTAGGAAATAAAATAAGAGCTTGGATCAGCAGTTGTGACAGGTACGAACTGGGAGTTTTGTGCTCATAACTTAATGCTCTCTCGGACATGTAGGGCCCACTCTGGATGAGAACCATGGGGGCTTAAACCATGCCGTTCTCTTGACCAGGAACAACCTCAGGGAGTCACTGTTTGCCTGCGGTGGGAAAGCGACGAATTTCACAAACATTTTCCCCAGTGGGGCAAATAGTGGATCCTCAGCACAGAAATGCCACTGGAGTGGGGGGGGTGGGGGGAGGAACTAAAAGCTCAATTCCTCCTTCACGCCACCATCCCGATTCTAGAAATTAAGTCACTTAGAATTAAGTCACTTAGAACTGGATTGGTTAGAATACACAGTGACTAATTTTGGTCAGCATTGTTGTGTTTAGATGATGGTTTTCAATTCTGATAGTTTTTAAATGTATTTTTATGTATGCGTGACTCATCTTCAGAATACGGAGATAGTTCCCCAGGTGAAAATAGATGTTTGGAATGTGAACTCTATGGCATTATGCACGACTGAGATTCCTTCCCTCCAGGGGTAGGAAACGTTGGCTCTCCAGATGTTTTTTTTTTTGCCTACAACTACCATCGGCCCCAGCCATTGGCCATGCTGGCTGGGGTTGATGGGAGTTGTAGGCAAAAAAAACCATCTGGAGAGCCAACGTTCCCTACCCCTGCTCCAGACCCTTGGCAGCCATACAGACAGTCATATGGACAGTGCAGGGACAGACAAGGAGGGGAGAATGACATGAGAACTTTCAGGCCCTCTGTTGAAACGAGGATGAGAAGGGACACAGAGGAA
Source organism: Heteronotia binoei (assembly GCF_032191835.1). NCBI lineage: Eukaryota > Metazoa > Chordata > Lepidosauria > Squamata > Gekkonidae > Heteronotia > Heteronotia binoei. Next base: position 80,504,498 of record NC_083233.1, on the reverse strand, counting down.
GGAACAAATTTCCACGCTTCTCACCCCCCGCCCCGCCCCGCCCAAAGCACTCACCTGGATGGCCCGGTCGATGACCCGCAATGCCATATTTGGAGCCACCACTTTGATCATGGCAATCTCTAGGGCGGCTTCCTGTGTGGGATCAAGACAAAAGAAAACGGCAGCTCTCGAGGGAAGCCATTTCCTCCACATGTCTGTCCTTCAGCTCTCCCCCACCATCCCCTGCCAACTGACGGTGGCTCTCAATCAGAAGGCCATTTCCAGAATGGATAAAGAGGGGAATGGAGGCAGCCCCCAGTGGCCCACTGTGCTGGGCTGGGTGAAGGGACAGCTCAGGCCTTTCCCTTCCCAGCAGCTGAGCGGGATTTCTGCAGGGCAGAATGGGAGAACCCCCTGGGATCAGGTCCACACGCACCGTGCAGGAGAGGCACCTCCTAGCTTCAAAGCCTTGTGGTCCCTGCCCCCTGCCCTCCCCAAGCCACTGTCATGCTCCTAGTCCCCTCAGGCCAAGAGAACCCCTCTATTACGAGCCACAGATAAGCAAAAGGGCACTGGCTGCGCTTGTTTCTCTACAGCAGGGAACCCCAGCATGGTGCTCAGGGGCACCATGGCAGCCACCAACACCTATCCTGGCATTCAGCAAGCATTTAGAGTAAGTGGGCGGGACTTCTGACCAACAAGGTTTCTGATTAGCCCATAGAGATTTAATCAGCTGTGCAGATTTTTAAAAAAAACGTTGCTTTGGCAGCAGCTGCCACCGCAGCACGAAGATCTTCACGGTGTGCGTGAAGGTAAGTGGCGGCAGCCGTTTTATGGCACCCCTTCTGTGGCTACACCCATTGCCTTATGCCAGAATTTCAAAGGTAAGCTGTTCAAAATGTTGGGGACCCCTGCTCTACGGTGAACATACAGTGACTGGGGGCTTCCTGGATTTGATTCCCTGCCTAGGGTTGCCAAGTCTAACCCCAGAAATATCTGGGGACTTTGGGGGTGGAGCCAGGAGACTTTGGGGGCGGAGCCAGGAGACACTGGGGTGGAGCTGGGGGGGGGGAAACGGCGCCGGGGAGCGTGGCCAGCCGCCCCGTCTCGGAGCGGGCGACGCCACTGCGCAGCTGCCGCCTCTTCTCTGCTCGCCGTGGCTGCTCCTCCGAGATGGGCTCAGCCTGAGCCCATCTCGGAGGAGCAGCCACAGCGAGCGGAGAAGAGGCGGCAGCGGCGCGGCAGCCTCGCCCGCTCCGCCTCTGGGGTGGAATCGGAGGGGGGTGTGGAGGCAGGCCGGGGGCGTGGCGAGCCGCGAGTCCGGGTCCTAGAAGGGCCCAGATTTGCGGCTCGCCATGCTCCTGGCCTGCCTCCGCCCTCCCCTGGTTTTGCCTGCGCTGCTGCCGCCTCTTGGCTGCTCCTCCGAGATGGGCTCAGCCTGGGCCCATCTCGGAGGAGCAGCTGCGGTGGGCGGGGAGGGGGCAGCGGCGGCGCGGTGCAGCGGCCTCGCCCGCTCCGGGATGGGGCAGCTTGCCATGCTCCCCGGCGCCGTTTCCCCCCTCCCCCCGCTTCCGTTGTTTTGGGGAGCGGGGGAAAAGGGTGGAAATCCTGGGGTCCCCCGCCAGGGCGGGAGGGTTGGGAAGCCTATTCCTGCCCCCTGACTCTCCAAGCACTTGCCTTGTTTCCCACAACATCCATGAGGTGGGCTGCCTTGAGGACTAGCAGCCGGGCCTGCTCAATTTCAACCCGGGACTCAGCGATGGCTGCCCGGATGGTGCCTTGTTCCGCTAAGGGCTTTCCGAAGGCTGTGCGGGACATCACCTGCCAAAAACCCACATCCAGAGTTTTCATGTAAACCAGGACAGGACAAGTGTAGCTGTAAGCCTCTGGGACTCCCTTGGCTCTGTGTCCCAGCCAGGTGCCATCCTCTTAGGGCATTTCCAGCTTCAGTCAATGGCCATATCAGCAGTGGTCTAGATTAGCCAATAGTGTGACATGGATTTAATGCAACCAGTGTCTTGCTGCTGTGGTTAAATGGCTGAGGATGAACAAGTTGAAAGGGGATCCTGACAAGACAAAGGTGATGCCAGTGGGGAGGGCTAAAGTCTTGAAGGACTCTGGGCTCTCTGCATTTGATGAGGTTCAACTAACTCTTGCTGATTCAGCTAAGAATTGGCGGGGGGGATATCCTGGAATCAGCAGAGTTGCTGGAGAAGCAAGTGCTGAAATATCTCCACTGGTTACCCATCTGTTTCTGGACACAATTCAAAGTGTTGGTTCTTACTGGCCCTGAAGAGATTGGGACCATGGTTCTTGAAGGACTGTGGTCTCCTCCCTTACTATGCAGCCCACTAGTTAAGATCTGACTCAAGCCTTGCTTTCTGTGTCCTCAGAGGTGAGGTGGATGATGACTAGAGACAAGGTATTTTCTGTGGTGGCCCCTCGTCTCTGGAACACCCTTCCCCTTGGAGGCCTGCCTGACATCTGCTTTGCTTTCTTTTAGGTACCAGGCCAAAACACATATTTAGCCTGGAGGATAGCTCCCTGTTTTCACCTGGTCAGTTTGTCCATATGAATCCACCACAGTAACTCTGAGGGTAATCCTTGTGGGTTCTTCACCACACAACTAGGCCACAGTTTTCTCCAGCACAGACTGCCCACTGGAGGGAAGGAAGGTAAACTGAATGCAGTGGGCAGATGAAGATAGGTGAGTTGGTGGGTGGGAAGGAGAGAAGGAAGCAGGAAAAGGGATGGGGCTCTGGGGAAGAGGAAATGGTGAGGGGAAGTTAGATATCCTCCTGAAAGCTCATGCTAGTCTCTGCCTTTGTTCTCTAATTGTGAAATCCAGTTTATGTGTTGCAGTACACTGTTGTCTATTTCACTGCTCTTGAATCTGTGTAGTCCAGTCTTATTGCATTGTTCATTGTATGTTATTTACTGCATTTTCCCATAGTCTTTTATAACTCTATAATCTGCCTTGGGTCTCTATGAGAAACGTTGACAAGAAATTAAGTAAATAAATAAATATCCTTGTGAGCAAATTCTCTGCCTTTGCGGGGGGGGGATACAGGGAAGGTCTGTGGGTTCTCAATAAAACACGTGTACATTTTGGGCGTGTATTTTGCCCTCTTTCCCACTCTTGGAAAGGAAAGGTCCCCTGTGCAAGCACCAGCCGTTTCCGACTCTGGGGTGACGTTGCTTTCACAACGTTTTCACGGCAGAGTTTTTACGGGGTGGTTTGCCATTGCTTTCCCCAGTCTTTTACACTTTCTCCCCAGCAAGCTGGGGACTCCTTTGACCAACCTCGGAAGGAAGGAAGGCTGAGTTAACCTTGGGCCAGCTACCTGAATTCAGCTTCCGCCAGAATCGAACTCAGTTCATGAGCAGAGAGTTCACAGTACTGCTGCTTTACCACTCTGCACCACGGGGCATGCTTTCCACTCTTAGCCGCATCTTTTATCATCACCCCTTTTCTTGGTTCCACAGAATAAGGTGGAGGTGCCTGGGACCTCAGCATGCCCTGCCTTGGATGCTGTTTCTTGATCACACTAAAGACAGAATGAGGAACCAGATATACATACAATCTGGTGGATCTGTCTGGGACAATGAGCTGTACTTGGCATAATGGAGCCTGCTTACATGAGGGTTTGAGGAACTCTAGATTGGTATAAAAGGATTCTGTCTTGACTGCACCAACAGTAATACTACCTAACCATCAGGGAGTGGTGGAGAGGGAATGCCTGCCAAGAGTGTCTCTGTGTCCCTCTTGCCATGGTTTTGCTGTAACAGTATCATTTGGCTTGAATGCATTCCTGCTTAGCTCATCTTGCTTCCGCAGTCTTATCTGAGGAACTTATTCTCGAAGCAGTTTCTACCGACCAAGGTCAGCCACTAACGAAATACAGATAACCACCTGGGCTCCCAGGCTTGGGAGAAGTGGGTACCACCAAAAGCTACTTTTGCTTTGCCGCGCTTGCACGAACGATAACGGTTGGGGCGAGGGCTTAAATAGAGAGGCGCTGGGCTAAGATGTCAGTCTTAGCAAGGATTTTGATGTACTGCCCTTGATACCTGGAATAAACTGATGAACTGTTAACCTGAGTTGTTCCTTGAGTCAGGGCCCTGACAACACAGAGTAACATTGTGCCGGAGAACGGTGCACCATGTCCGGTGGAAGTCATTTCTCCAGCAGCAAGAGAGCCAGCCTGAAAGAGATGCCTGACCCGATACTTGGTATTGCTCACCCTCTCCTTCATGAGAGACAGGGCTCTTTCTGCGTAGCCGATCAGCCTCATGCAGTGATGTATTCTGCCTGGGCCCAGCCTCCCTTGGGCGATTTCGAAGCCCCGGCCAGGACCCAGCAAGATGTTCTCTTGGGGAACACAAACGTTTTCAAATGCGATCTCCCCGTGGCCAGCTGGAAGGGGAAGACAGAAGACAGAGCTCAGTGCGCTTCTTTTGCAAGATAGTCCTCTATGGAAGGGAGGAACTGAACTCCCCACAGGCACCGACTGAGAGGAAGGACAGGGCCAGACGTGAGGCTTTACTGGAATCCCCTTAGATCAACTGTGATCCCATTCAGGGTCAATCAGCGCCAGCCTTTCAGAACAGTCATGTTGCACTGATATTAACAGGTTAAAATGAAAGGTTGAAACGCTTGGGGCTCTTTAGCTTGGAGAAACATCGACTGCGGGGTGACATGATAGAGGTTGCCAAGATAATGCATGGGATGGAGAAAGTAGAGAAAGAAGTACTTTTCTCCTTTTCTCACAATACGAGAACTCGTGGGCATTCGATGCAATTGCTGAGCAGTCGGGTTAGAACAGATAAAAGGAAGTCCTTCTTCGCCCAAAGGGTGATTAACATGTGGAATTCTGCCACAGGAGGTGGTGGCGGCCACAAGCATAGCCACCTTCAAGAGGGGGTTAGATAAAAATATGGAGAAGAGGTCCATCGGTGGCTATCATTGGTCTTAAAAGTCTCTAATTTTATATTACTGTGTAAGAGACTTCCATGTTCCATGTAGTGGTTAAGCGCGCGGACTCTTATCTGGGAGTGCCGGGTTTGATTCCCCACTCGTCCACTTGAAGCTGCTGGAATGGCCTTGGGTTAGCCATAGCTCTTGCAGGAGTTGTCCTTGAAAGGGCAGCTTCTGGGAGAGCTCTCTCAGCCTCACCCACCTCACAGGGTGTCTGTTGTGGGAGAAGGAGATAAAGGAGATTGTAAGCCGCTCTGAGACTCTGATTCAGAGAGAAGGGCTGGGTATAAATCTGCAGTCTTCTCCTTCTTCTTCTGCAAGTGGGTTTCAGAAGGAGAAGATGATGATGATATCGGATTTATATCCCGCCCTCTGCTCCGAATCTCAGAGTCTGAGCGGCTCACAATCCCCTTTATCTCCCCCCCCGCCACAACAGACACCCTGTGAGGTAGGTGGGGTTGAGAGAGCTCTTACAGCAGCTGCGCTTTCAAGGACAACTCCTACGAGAGCGATGGCTGACCCAAGGCCATTCCAGCAGCTGCAAGTGGAGGAGTGGGGAATCAAACCCATTTCTCCCAGATAAGGGTCCACACACCTAACCACTACACCAAACTGGCTCTCAGATGTGTACATACACACAGGTTGTGAAGGAAGTGTTTGGAAACTATCCCCAACAGATCCCTCTTGTCTCACCCGGAGCATCATCCAGGCCATAGACGGTGAGTGGCCGAGTGACTGTAATTCCAGGAGTGTCTATAGGAACGAGGAGCATCGACTGCTGCTTGTGCCTTGGGGCTGTAGGGTCAGTCTTGCCCATGAAGATGCAGAGCTGGCAACGAGGATCCAGAGAGCCTGCCAAGGAGAGAAACTGTTAGGTTCTGACACTGCTTGATCCCTCTGCGCCTACTGAATGGACTCCCATGCATGACTAAAGGTGCCTAAAGCTTCTACTTGGGCAAAGAGAAAGACACCCTGCATGCCAAGGACTGTGTTCCAAAGAAGATGATATTGGATTTATATCCTGCCCTATACGCTGAATCTCAGAGCAGCTCACCGTCTCCTTTAGAGCAGTTTCAAACAATTTTATTAATAACTTATGGTAATAAATTTCAATTTCTTACATCATTAATAATTACTTTTTTTTAATCTATCCCATATATAACTTTCTACCCACCCCTCCCCCCCGTTACTTGACCCCCGCCGGTGTTATATACTTAAAATCTTAATATTAAAGGTACCCTTAATTAATAAGAACCAAAATTAATATCCTCCTCCCTCTTGTACTTAGTCATTATCAAAAATTGTCCAATGTCCTTTTATTTTTACTCTTTTTCTACGTGTCTTCTGAACTTCTTCCACTCCATCTTAAATACTTCTAAATCATAGTCTCTTAAGATTCTTGTTAACTTGTCCATTTCACTCCATGTCATAACTTTTACAATCCAATCCCATTTCTCTGGTATTTTTTCTTGCTTCCACAACTGCGCATACAATGTCCTAGCAGCTGAGAGCAAGTACCAGATTAAAGTTCTATCTTCTTTTGGAAATTTTTCCATTTGTAATCCCAACAGAAAAGTCTCTGCAACTTTGTTAAATTCATATCCCAAGATCTTAGAAATCTCTTCTTGAATCATCTGCCAATACTTTTTTACTCTTTCACAAGTCCACCACATATCCTTTAGAGACTGTTTGGTGTAGTGGTTAAGTGTGCGGACTCTTATCTGGGAGAACCGGGTTTGATTCCCCACTTCTCTACCTGTACCTGCTGGAATGGCCTTGGGTCAGCCATAGCTCTCTTATCTGGGAGAACCGGGTTTGATTCCCCACTCCTCCACTTGCACCTGCTGGAATGGCCTTGGGTCAGCCATAGCTCTCTTATCTGGGAGAACCGGGTTTGATTCCCCACTCCTCCACTTGCACCTGCTGGAATGGCCTTGGGTCAGCCAGAGCCCTGGCAGAGGTTGTCCTTGAAAGGGTAGCTGCTGTGAGATCCCTCTCAGCCCCACCCACCTCACAGGGTGTCTGTTGTGGGGGAGGGAGATAAAGGAGATGGTGAGTCGCTCTGTGAGCCGCTCTGAGACTCTTGAATGGAGGGCGGAATACAAATCCAATGTCGTCTTCTTCTTTACCTTCCCCCCTCCAACACAACAGACACCCTGTGAGGTGGGTTGGCTTGAGAGAGCTCTCACAGAAAGCTGCCCTTTCAAGGACAGCTCTGCTAGAGCTATGGCTGACCCAAGGCCATTCCAGCCCCCTTTCCCAGCAGGTGCAAGTGGAAGAGTGGGAAATTCCAGCAGCTGCTAGTGGAGGAGTGGGGAATCAAACCCGGTTCTCTCAGATAAGAGTCCACTCACTTAACCACTACACCAAACTGGCTCTCAAAGGGGTGGACCAAAGGGATGGAGATGCGGCCAGTTCTTAAATATATCCACCACCTATTCTTTCCTAGTGGCCAGACTCAAGTGTGCTGTGTGGGGAATCAAGCGCACACAAAGCCTTCTGACGGAAAACCTGCAGGGCTTCTGCAAAGAAAAGGCCTGCCTCACCAACCTTTCGAAGTAGACATTATAATATACAGGGACTTCCAAAAGCCTTGTAAGAAGGTGCCTTCTCAGATTCCTGAGTAAACTTAGTAGTTATGAGATCATAGAACAAGAACAATTAATAATTGGGCTGCAGTGGAGAACATGAAGAAAATTTCACTCCGTGTGAGGCAGGCCACGGCTCTTTCTGAGCAGGAGCACAGTTCAGGCTGGCTTGGGGTCAAGGGGGTGTGGCCTAATATGTAAATAAGCTCCTGCTGGTGGCCATTTCTCCAAAAAGGACATTGCAGAGCAGGGAAATGTGCAGAAGAGCCCCTTTTCTTTTAGGAAGCTTTTCAGTTTTAAAGACAGTTAAGAGTGAGACACAGGGTTGTAAAATTATGCGTGGGGTGGAAAGGGTACCTAGGCAACTCCCCCCCCCCAAACTAAAAAAAACCTCTAGAATATTGTTATTAGTTGTTATATACCATTATAGAATGTTGTTATGCACCGTTGCAACAATAGCTGCAACAGGTTCTCTGAATTCCCAGCTTGGGGGCCACCCAATTAAGTGGATGTTTGATGGACTCAAAATGGATTCGCTGCTCCACCTTAGCAAGGCTCTTCTTATATTCATAAGTTATGATCCCCAATACCCCAGGCAGCCTCGGAACGGCCGAGTCTCCTGCACTTTCACTACAGCCATCTTTCTTGCTTCCTCCCCCTACCCCAGCAACCATCGGTTTTGGTGCAGCTTCAAGGCAACACTAGTGTCCACGGTGAAGGCTGAATGCTGGCCTAGCCAGTGGTCTCCCAGCCAGGCAAGGCTTCTTCCTACAATTGTCTCCCCTTGCTCCAAAGGTTCCTATACTTCTGCGGCTGCTTTGTGCCCAGCCTCTGCCGGCTTGCAGCCTCCCTGGCTCACCAGGCCCCATGTGCGGCTCTCAGGCAGTGCCCAGCCAGCAGGAGACGAAGCAAGGACTTCCCAGAAGCCTCTGTTTCTGACCAGCCACAAGAGAACTCAGGAGGCTGAGCAGTCCCTCAGGGCGCTGACCCACTCTTGACCTATACTTTTTATTCCATGTCTCAGCAAATTGCTGCAGGAAGATGCTGGTTGGGGGGAGCCAAAATTGGGGAGGAGCGGTGGCTCAGTGGTAGAGCATCTGCTTGCTAAGCAGAAGATCCCAGGTTCAATCCCAGCATCTCCACTAAAAAAGGGTCCAGGCAAGTAGGTGTGAAAAACCTCCTCTTGAGACCCTGAGGAGCCGCTGCCAGTCTGAGTAGACAATACTGACTTTGATGGACCGAGGGTCTGATTCAGTAGAAGGCAGCTTCATATGTTCAACTATGGGGAAGGACGGTGGCTCAGTGATAGAGCATCTGCTTGCTAAGCAGAAGGTCCCAGACTCAATCCGCAGCATCTCCAACTAAAAAGGGTCCAGGCAAATAGGCGTGAAAACCTCAGCTTGAGACCCTGGAGAGCCATGAATGGGGCTGTGGCTCAGGGGTAGAGCATCTGCTTGGTAAGCAGAAGGTCCCAGGTTCAATCCCCGGCATCTCTAACTAAACAGGATCTAGGCAAGTAGGTGTGAAAAACCTCCGCTTGAGATCCTGGAGAGCCGCTGCCAGTCTGAGGAGACAAGACTGACTTTGATGGACCAAGGAAGGTCTGATTCAGTAGAAGGCAGCTTCATGGGGAAGGGCTGTGTGGCTCAGGGGAAGAGAATCTGCTTGGTAAGCAGAAGGTCCCAGGTTCAATCCCTGGCATCTCCAACTAAAAAGGGTCCAGGCAAGTAGGCGTGAAAAACCTCAGCTTGAGGCCCTGGAGAGCCATGAATGGGAATGTGGCTCAGTGGTAGAGCATCTGCTTGGTAAGCAGAAGGTCCCAGACTCAATCCCTGGCATCTCCAACTAAAAAGGTTCCAGGCAAGTAGGCGTGAGAAACCTCAGCTTGAGACCTGGAGAGCCGCTGCTGGTCTGAGTAGACAAGAGTGACTTTGATGGACCCAGGAGGGTCTGATTCAGTAGAAGGCAGATTCAGATGTTCAAAAGATTCCGCAACATACCTGAAATCCACCACTTGCGTCCATTCAGAACATAGACGCCTTTTCCTTCGGTGATGGAAGCTTCAATGTTGGTGGCATCAGAGGAAGCAACCTAAGTGAGATGCTTTGTTTTAGAGCGAAGCAGAGCAAAAGCCGGTGAAACACCTACTGAACTGCCGGGCTGGGTTGGAGGTGCTTCCACTGCATTCAACACAAACTTACCTTCGACTCTCAAGGAGGAGAAAGAGAGGAATGGTTCTGCCGGTTTGAAAACGAGTCAACATTCCCTCTAAGCTGCAGAGACTTGTGAGCAAAAATTCTGCTTTGTGAGCTACTATTATCAAAGTTGTGAGCTACTGCATCAGTTACATTCGCTCTGGGGCCATTTTTCCGGAGCTAAGACAAAAATGTGTGAAGAAGATATTGGATTTATATCCCACTTTCTACTCAGAGTCTCAGAGCGGCTCACAAACTCCTTTATCTTCCTCCCCCACAACAGATACCCTGTGAGGTGGGTGGGGCTGAGAGGACTCTCACAGCAGCTGCCCTTTCAAGGACAACCTCTTCCAGAGCTATGGCTAACCCCAGGCCATTCCAGCAGGTGCAAGTGGAGGAGTGGGGAATCGAACCCGGTTCTCCCAGATAAGAGTCCGCACAGTTAACCACTACACCAAACTGGCTCTCTGACAATCACCTTCTCTTCCTCCCCCACAACAGACACCCTGTGAGTTGGGTGGGGCTGAGAGAGCTCTGACAGAAACTGCCCTTCTAAGGACAACTCCTGCAAGAGCTAATGGCTGACCCAAGGCCATGCTAGCAGGTGCAAGTGGAGGAGCGGAGAATCAAACTCGGTTCTCCCAGATAAGAGTCTGCACACTTAACCACTACACCAAACTGGCTTCAGTGTGAGCTGGAGGCTAAAAATCTGTGAGCTACCTCACACTAACTCAGTTTAGAGGGAACACTGGTCAAAAGTGGTCAACAAGTGGCATCTGTAAGACTCCTGACGCTACCAGAGAAGATCTGATTTGGAGTTGGCCTTTATGATCTCACCCCCTGATGCTGTGGGGGAGCCAGGGTGGGGTTCTGCTTTTCTGACAGGAACTCTCTGATTCAGTCAACACATCTCTGGTTTAAAGCTCCCAAGATGCAAGGGGTGAGACGCAGCCTATTCTGCTCAAGACCACACAGAGCCCCAGCCGAGGGGGTGGTGGGTTTGGAAGGGGCTATGTTAGCAACCTAACACTTTTGTGCAGATTGCAAAGGCAGGAGTGAGTGAGGCTCACCTGGCAGGGCGGAGAGGCCGGGATGGTGGTTTTTACACAGGGAGGGGCTTGTGTGGTTTCCCTGCTGCTGAGGGGGCTGCAGATAAATGCGCTGTGTGTGACAAGGGCCTTCCACGGGGAAACCAGTCCCTGTTCCCTGGGCGACTTGGGGGTTGGCAGTAAAGCAAATCAACATGAGAATATTACCACCAATATATCCTTATCAACAACAGCTGTAACAGGTTCTCTGAATTCCCAGCTTTCGTTTTTTAAAATTTCTAGCCCCTTCTATCGCCAGTATATGCCTTTCCCCTTATATCTCTACAAGGGAGGAGAAATAAACTTTTTTATGGAAATAAAATATACTTTTATATGGAAATAAAATGAGAATTCAGAGAACATATTATACCTGTTGTTACAGTGGTATATCGATGTAGCGATATTCTAGTGCCAATTTTGTAAAGAATTAAAAAGCCCTCCAGTGGTAGATGGAGGAAATGGCTACCATACGAAAAGCTGAATTTCCCCACCCACAAGGCAGTCGTCCAGGCATTACTGTGATCTTTCCCAAAATTCTGAACAAAACAGGTTTGAGAAAGATTGGAGAAAAGACTTCCCAAAAGGATTGAACCTGAGACCGATACTCCCTCGAAGCCGCAGAGTCTTGTGAGCAAAAATTCTTTGTAAGCTACTGGCGTTAAAGTTGTGAGCTACTGCATAAATTAGTTTGCTCTGGGGCCATCCTTTCTGTGTGAGTCAGAGGCTAAAAAACTGTGAGCTAGCTCACACTAACTCAGCTTAGAGGGAACACTGCCTGGGACCGATAATGCATGGGGAAATAGCCAACATCGCTTGAAACATGGCATGTATCTTCACTTTTAATATGCCATTTTCTTTTGACTTAGGGTGGATGGGAGAAACTTTTGCAGTGTTTAAATGCAGCATGTTGGCTTTCTGAGTCAGGTGTAGAAAACCATCTCTGACTCCCTTCGCAAGCGGAGACAAGGGCAACCAGCTTTTGGCAGGGGCCACTGACCTGTGGCTCCGTCATAGCGAAGCAGGAGCGGATCTTGCCCTCCAGCAGAGGCTGCAGCCAGCGCTCCTTCTGTGCTTCCGTGCCGTAACGTATCAGCACCTCCATGTTGCCTGTGTCTGGGGCGGAGCAGTTGAATATCTGCAAAAACAAGTCAAAAGCCAATCCATGACCATCACCCTTGGAGGGCTCTAGCCGGAAACGGGCGACCTGCAGTGCACTGGAAGTGGTATTTGGGTGAGATCCAGTCAAGACAGGCTTCCCAGTGGAGAGGATGAGGACGGCAGGCCAGAGGCCTTCCCAGAAGTCACAGCTGTTGGGCAAAAGAGAGCAAGGGAACTCTCCCTTTGGGCCTCAGGTCTCCCTGCACAGATCAAAGGTCAGACGGGGCTCCCAAATTCACTCTTCAGGCTCATCCCCCCCACAATCTGGCTTCCCACAGCGCAACTGGGCAGAGCCTCCATCATGGGTACCTCGGGTGCATACAGTGAAGTCCCCATCAGTTCACACAAGTGGGCGTACTCCAGATTTGTCAGGCCTGCTCCATATTTCATATCTGGGTCACTCTCCGCTGGTATGAAAAGGTTCCAGAGGCCCTCAGACTTGGCCCGGTCCTGAAGGGAGAGAACAGGGGGATACTTAGGAAGGTTCAGACCCACAGGGCCCTATGATAAGGGCACAGAATGCACCTTCCTCTATTCAACTCCGATTTATTATGAAAGCAAGTTCTTGGCCCTTCTGACTGCATGAAATTTTGAACTCATGAAGTTAGTGTCTGAAAAATATATCTGTTGTGGGTCAGTCAGGGCTTAGCAATAGTGAGGACTCCTCAGAAGAGGAGCTCATGTAGCCAGCCTTGAGTTAACAGAAGCTGACCAGAAGGATAATGAGCTGCAGGCTTGTCAAGATTCACAGCCAACAGCTGGTGCAGAGTCACCCGACACCCTCCAGCCCTGATTCAGCAGGTGAACCTCAGTTGGCCATTCTCAGCCCACCAGTATCTCCCACCCCCTTAGAGTGCTGCAGACAGAGGCTGAGAACAAAGCTACTGACAAGACAGCAAAATGCACGCCTCCTGACCCAACGCCAGTTGCTTACTGATAACAAAGATGAGTAGTTGCAGGATTGCTTCTGAGCAGCAGGCTGCAATCTTGACCCTAAGGCATGGGGTCATGCTTGCCAAGAGAGACTGTTAGGTGTGGATGCAACAAGTACGATAGATGCTACACCATTAACTCTGCCTTGCCTGACTTCTGGACTTCTGACCTTGGATTGAACGACGCTGACTTCTGAACCCCAACCCTGGACTGAATGACCCTACCTTGCCAGACTTCTGGCACCTGATGCTCAGTGCCTGCAAGACAGTACAATATCGTAGAAACTGGGAAAATGTGAGCGAAGGCCTTGCCTGACTCCCAGAGGGCAGGGGATGGCAATTCAAAGCCGCAAGCAGCTCTGCATCTTACCCTATTGCTATCAAAAACTCATTAGAGGGCCAAGCTAGACATAACAGTGTCCTTGTGTCTGCCACAGAGATGGTGCCACCATTGGATCGTGATATATACTGAAGCGTTTGGTCATTTCGGAGTGTAGCTGTGTTTGTCTCCAGTAGAACTTTTTCACCCAAAGGGTAATTAACACATGGAATTCACTGCCACGGGAGGTGGTGGCAGCTACAAGCATAGCCAGCTTCAAGAGGGGATTGGATAAACGTATGGAGCAGAGGTTCATCAGTGGCTATTAGCCACAGGGTATTGTTGGAACTCTCTGTCTGGGGCAAGTGATGCTCTGTATTCTTGGTGCTTGGAAGGGGCAACAGTGAGAAGGCTTCTAGTGTCCTGGCCCCACTGATGGACTTTCTGATGGCACCTGTGTTTTTTGAACATAAGAGAAGCCATGTTGGATCAGGCCAATGGCCCATCCAGTCCAACAATCTGTGTCACACAGTGGCCAAAAAAAATTATATATATATATATATATATATATATATATATATATATATATATATATATATATATATATATATACACACACACTGTGGCTAATAGCCACTGATGGACTTTTGCTCCATATCTTTATCTAACCCCCTCTTGAAGCTGTCTATGCTTCTCGCCGCCACCACCTCTTGTGGCAGTGAATTCCACATGTTAATCACCCTTTGGGTGAAGAAATACCTCCTTTTATCCGTTTTAACCTGACTGCTCAGCAATTTCATCGAATGCCCACGAGTTCTTGTATTGTGAGAAAGGGAGAAAAGTACTTCTTTCTCTACTTTCTCCATCCCTGCATTATCTTGCAAACCTCTATCGTGTCACCCCGCAGTCGACGTTTCTCCAAGCTAAAGAGTCCCAAGTGTTTCAACCTTTCGTCATAGGGAAAGTGTTCCAGCCCTTTAATCATTCTAGTTGCCCTTTTCTGGACTTTCTCCAATGCTATAATATCCTTTTTGAGCTGCGGTGACCAGAACTGCACACAGTACTCCAAATGAGACCACACCATCGATTTATACAGGGGCATTAGGATACTGGCTGATTTGTTTTTAATTCCCTTCCCTTTTGGCCACTGTGTGACACAGAGTGTTGGACCATTGGCCTGATCCAACAGGGTTTCTCTAATGTTCTTATGTGACACAGAGTGTTGGACTGGATGGGCCATTGGCCTGATCCAACAGGGCTTCTCTTATGTTCTTATGTGACACAGAGCGTTGGACTGGATGGGCCATTGGCCTGATCCAACAGGGCTTCTCTTACGTTCTTATGTGACACAGAGTGTTGGACTGGAGGGGCCATTGGCCTGATCCAACATGGCTTCTCTTACATTCTTATGTGACACAGAGTGTTGGACTGGAGGGGCCATTGGCCTGATCCAACATGGCTTCTCTTATGTTCTTATGTGACACAGAGCGTTGGACTGGATGGGCCATTGGCCTGATCCAACAGGGCTTCTCTTACATTCTTATGTGACACAGAGTGTTGGACTGGAGGGGCCATTGGCCTGATCCAACAGGGCTTCTCTTATGTTCTCATGTGACACAGAGTGTTGGACTGGATGGGCCATTGGCCTGATCCAACATGGCTTCTCTTATGTTCTTATGTGACACAGAGTGTTGGACTCGATGGGCCATTGGCCTGATCCAACATGGCTTCTCTTACATTCTTATGTGACACAGAGTGTTGGACTGGAGGGGCCATTGGCCTGATCCAACAGGGCTTCTCTTATGTTCTTATGTGACACAGAGTGTTGGACTGGAGGGGCCATTGGCCTGATCCAACAGGGCTTCTCTTATGTTCTTATGTGACACAGAGTGTTGGACTGGAGGGGCCATTGGCCTGATCCAACATGGCTTCTCTTATGTTCTTATGTGACACAGAGTGTTGGACTGGAGGGGCCATTGGCCTGATCCAACATGGCTTCTCTTATGTTCTTATGTGACACAGAGTGTTGGACTGGAGGGGCCATTGGCCTGATCCAACAGGGCTTCTCTTATGTTCTTATGTGACACAGAGTGTTGGACTGGAGGGGCCATTGGCCTGATCCAACATGGCTTCTCTTATGTTCTTATGTGACACAGAGTGTTGGACTGGAGGGGCCATTGGCCTGATCCAACATGGCTTCTCTTATGTTCTTATGTGACACAGAGTGTTGGACTGGAGGGGCCATTGGCCTGATCCAACATGGCTTCTCTTATGTTCTTATGTGACACAGAGTGTTGGACTGGAGGGGCCATTGGCCTGATCCAACAGGGCTTCTCTTATGTTCTTATGTGACACAGAGTGTTGGAGTGGAGGGGCCATTGGCCTGATCCAACATGGCTTCTCTTATGTTCTTATGTGACACAGAGTGTTGGACTGGAGGGGCCATTGGCCTGATCCAACATGGCTTCTCTTATGTTCTTATGTGACACAGAGTGTTGGACTGGAGGGGCCATTGGCCTGATCCAACAGGGCTTCTCTTATGTTCTTATGTGACACAGAGTGTTGGACTGAGGGGCCATTGGCCTGATCCAACATGGCTTCTCTTATGTTCTTATGTGACACAGAGTGTTGGACTGGAGGGGCCATTGGCCTGATCCAACATGGCTTCTCTTATGTTCTTATGTGACACAGAGTGTTGGACTGGAGGGGGCCATTGGCCTGATCCAACAGGGCTTCTCTTATGTTCTTATGTGACACAGAGTGTTGGACTGGAGGGGCCATTGGCCTGATCCAACATGGCTTCTCTTATGTTCTTATGTGACACAGAGTGTTGGACTGGATGGGCCATTGGCCTGATCCAACATGGCTTCTCTTATGTTCTTATGTGACACAGAGTGTTGGACTGGAGGGGCCATTGGCCTGATCCAACAGGGCTTCTCTTATGTTCTTATGTGACACAGAGTGTCGGACTGGATGGGCCACTGGCCTGATCCAACATGGCTTCTCTTATGTTCTTATGTGACACAGAGTGTTGGACTGGAGGGGCCACTGGCCTGATCCAACAGGGCTTCCCTTATGTTCTTATGTGACACAGAGTGTTGGACTGGAGGGGCCATTGGCCTGATCCAACAGGGCTTCTCTTATGTTCTTAACAACTAGAGTCCAGGAGCACCATAGAGACAGGCAAGGTTTCCAGGGTATAAGCTTTCGAGAGTCAAAGCTCCCATCTCTATGGTGCTACCAGACTCTCCTCTAGATGAAGCATTTGAAGCGCTTAACCGTATTTGGATGATCATGCACGAAGCTGCCCTGTGCCCTGCTTAGCTTTCCTGGCTCTGGCTGCCGCTGATGATAGTTTGGTGGTTCAGCCATAGCAAAGAAAAAAAGGGGGGGAAGCAGACTGCCCCTCAGAGGGGCCCCTGGGAGTCAGGCAGCTCTGCCTGGAAGTTGGAGGGCAGTGCCCCCACAACCCCCCCCCCCATTGTGGCTATAGGCCTGCCTCAGACTGGCAGCAGTTCCCCAGGGACTTCCCGAGAAGCCTCTCTCACCATGAGAACATTTAAAAACCCCACCACAAATAATAAAACCAATTGCAGAAGGCTGTCAGCCTAACAACAAAACTTAGCCAGCAGACACCCAAACCCTGCCAAGCTTTAGAGGGTGATAGGATCACCATCTTCAAGTCCTTGAAGGGCTGTCCTATAGATGATGAGGGGTCTGGAGACCAAGTCCTGTGAGGAAAGGTTGAAGGAGCTGGGCATGTTTAGCCTGGAGAGGAGGCGGCTGAGAGGTGATAGGATCCCCATCTTCAAGTCTTGAAGGGCTGTCCTAGAGAGGATGGGGTGAAATTGTTTTCTGTGGCCCCGGAAGGCAGGACCAGAACAAATGGATTGAAATTAAATCAAAAGAATTTCCGGCTCAGCATTAGAAGAACTTCCTGATTGTTAGAGCGGTTCCTCAGTGGAACAGGCTTCCTCCTTGGGAGGTGGTGGGCTCTCCTTCCTTGGAGGTTTTGAAACAGAGGCTAGATGGCCATCGGACAGCAATGAGGATCCTGTGAATTTAGGGGGAGGTTTGTGAGTTTCCTGCACTGTGCAGGGGGTTGGACTAGATGGCCCTGGAGGTCCTTTCCAACTGTGATTCTATGAACTGCCTGACCATTAGAGCGGTTCCTCAGTGGAACAGGCTTCCTCATTGGAAGGTGGTGGGCTCTCCTTCCTTGGAGGTTTTTCAACAGAGGGAAGATGGCCATCTGACAGCAATGAAGATCCTGTGAATTTAGGGGGAGATTTGTGAGTTTCCTGCACTGTGCAGGGGGTTGGACTAGATGGCCCTGGAGGTCCCTTCCAACTCTGTGATTCAAAGTAACCTCTCAAAGGCTGACTGCACTTTCTTTCTTTTGCCCACTGAAAAACCAGGCTGTGGCTGTGTTCTTCTTTGTGGGACACCACTTGCCTTGAGCTCCTCTGTGAGGGGATGTGGAGTCCACCTGCTCTGGGCAGCTGGTGGTCTCGCAGGACCTGCTCGGCGGGGTAAACGTGGGCCTCCATGAATCTCTGCAGCTTGCGATGCAGCTCTTGAACCCGGCCTGGCAGGCCTTCCAGGGAGATGATCAGGTGAGACCTGGATGCGGGAGCCAACCCGGAGTGGGGCCCCGTGGCGTAGCTCCTCCTTGGGGGTGGGCTGGGACCAGCCGGCACTCTTGGAGGTCTGGGGACCGAAAGCCCTTTGAAGACTCGGAAACCTTCCTTGGTGGCAAAGTCCCAGGCAAGGTCGGCCATCTGCTCCGCCTGCCGCCCGCTGCTTTCGGCTGTTGCTGAGCTGGCCTGCCCTGGGTGGAAGGAATGGCAGATCTTTGAAAGCTGCGTGGTTTGCCAGCTGATGTTCATCATGCTATTTCTGTGTATTAAATCAATACAGGTATTGGAAGCCATTTCCTCCCTGCCTTAAAATCCTTCTCTCTCATAGCTGCATTTCAAAGCTTGTTTCCGCCCCCCCCCCCCTTCTTTCTTCTCTCTCCTTTCTTTCTCACCCCTGGGTAGAAGATTGAGAATATGCAAGTAACCTTGATGAT
The DNA here is from genome assembly GCF_032191835.1 of Heteronotia binoei. Classification (NCBI taxonomy): domain Eukaryota; kingdom Metazoa; phylum Chordata; class Lepidosauria; order Squamata; family Gekkonidae; genus Heteronotia; species Heteronotia binoei. The sequence continues at coordinate 80,486,187 of NC_083233.1, read as the reverse complement.
AGAAGGAAGGCGCCTCCCGCCCCCCCCCCACCAACTGTTCTCATTTACACATCTTATCAGAAAGACAGGAATGTCTGGGAAACCGGGGGAAGTTGTAACCACATAATGGTAGTTGGTAGTACCCCTTGAACATCTGTTGCAATTCACATCTGTATGTTATGGTTTGAAGCTATCTTTCCTATTGCTTTTGAAGTAGCCTTTAAGAATCTATACCGTGTGAAACTTTGTATCGCTTCCAAGGTATGGTACCTTGGGCAAGTACCGGATTCTCAAGAAAACGAGTCTTTGTCTCAAACAAGTGCTTGGCTATTCGAAATACCGATGCTGGACACCAACATGCTAATAATTCAGGGGAGAGGGAAGTTGATCTCTTGCAGCAAAGAGGGTCGGGTCCTTGTGGCGCTTGAAAGACGACCATGCTGTTCCAGCACACTTTTTTTTGTCGGGCAGAGCTTACTCTGCTCTGCCTTGGATGGTCCAGGCTTGCCCAGTCTAGCCAGATCTTGGAAGCTGAGCAAGGTCAACCCTGCTTATTCCTTGGATGGGAGATCACAAACAAGTCCAGGGTTGCTGTGCAGAGGCCAGCAATGGCAAACCACCTCTACGTGTTGCTAGCCTTGAAACTCCCAAGGATTTGCCATGTTACACTTTTCACCAGCAGAGCCTATTCTTTTTTGCATTCTTTGCAGCTCACCTGCTCTTGTTTATGAAAACGTAACCTAGAATACAATTTTATTTGTCTTAGGAGTGCCACAAGACTCTTGCGTATTTCTACTCCAATAATAATAATAATAATAATAATAATAATAATAATAATAATAATATTAATATATTGGATATATATCTCGCCCTATACTCTGAATCGCAGAGTCTCAGAGCAATCACAATCTCCTTTACCTTCCCCCCTCCACAACAGACACCCTGTGGGCTAGGGGGGGCTGAGAGAGCTCTGACAGATGCTACCCTATGTCAGAACTTGTAACTTTATTATTGCTAGCTTAATGTAGAACCAGTATAATTGATGGTTGGCAAGTATGCGTAGAGGGGACCTGAGCGTTGAACCAGACCGACCCCATATTGTAACCTTTCTTAACCTGAAGTGCCTGAGTAGTAGTTAACCCTGCCCCGATGGTATCCAAAGTATTTGGGGGCTGTAGACTGAATAATGTTGTATCTCTGTACTTTCTCACACTGACACCCTTTGAAGCCGAATCGTGTGGCCTTCAGAGTAAGGAGGCAACGTCTTTGCTGATAGCACTGGTGGGAAGACAGATGTGCCTGTAACGGTGTGAATTAAAGCTTTGTGGGTTGTTTGTTTTACTATATAAAACTGGGCCAGTGCTGGCTCTCGCCATCACTGTTATCTTGTACCTTGTATCTAACAGTTCTTAGTTCTCTATAATAAAATCCTAGCTTGGAAACTAAGTATGGGATCTGCCTGGAGTTCTTAAGTTCTGACATTATAACAGTTCCACCCTCTCACTGTCGCGAGTATGCCACGGAGTTCCTGGGCTACTGCGCGGCAGTGAGAGGGTGGAACGAGATTATGAAATATACTGCTTTTTGTAACGGGCTGAACCCGAACGTCCTCGACCGCTGCTACAGCCACGGGCGACCCGACACCTTGGTCGGGTGGATCCAGCTAGCCGGAGAGGTCGAGACCAACATCCAGCACGTGGGGCTTCGCCGACAGCAACTGGCGAAGAAGGGGTTGAAATCCACACCCACCAAGGCGGAGGGGCGACGGGCCCCGACAACCTCGACCCCCACCACTGCCCGAAAGTGTTACCGGTGCGGCGACCCGGACCACCTCGCCTCCAACTGCCCAGCCAAAGCGGGGTCCACCCCGCCGACAGCCAGGCCAACCGCATCGGGGCCCAAGAAGAAAAAGAGTAATCGGCCGAAAGAGCCCGGACGGGGCTCCGTCGCCACCACCTTGGCGACTGACGAGGATTTTACCGCCGAACCAGAAACCGTGGAAGAATCGACCGGGGAGTCGGACGACACCGAGTCGGCGGGAAACGACAACGACCTGCTTTAATGGGTGCCGCGAAGCAGGTCCAGCAACAGCCGGCACTCCTCACGGTGAGAGCCACTGGGGGTTTATTGTTTATGGCCGTAACCCTTCTCAACCCGAACCTAAAACGGTTCATGCATGCCCGAGCACTAATCGACTCGGGGTGCAACCGGGACTTAATCACCCCCCGCCTAGTAGAGGCGCTAGGATTAGCCACGTCCCCCCTCCCGCTACCCATGCTTTTCCAGCAGATGGACGGGGGGCCCATGAGGGGAGAGCCATGTAAGCTAGAAACGCAGGCGGTCCCCGTTGGGACCGAAGAGCATTGGGGGATCGAAACTTTTGTAATTGCCCCCTCTTGCTCGTTTGATGTGGTGATGGGCTCGGGTTGGCTCGCCCGCCACCAGCCAGACATAAGGTGGGAGGAGCAGATCGTCCGATTCCCGGACTGGAGGTGCGAACACCACCATTGGCGCCCCGAATGGGGGCCGCATCCGCCTCCCCGGAATGAGCGAGCCTGCCTCACCCTCGAGGAGGTCGCCTCGATCCCCAAAGAATACCGGGACTTAAAACTGGCCTTTAGTGAGAAGGAGGCGGATGAGTTACCACCCCACCGCCCCACGGACTGTGCAATCGAACTGATCCCGGGGCAACAACTGCCAAAAGCGAAACTGTACTCCATGGGTTGGGCGGAGAAAGCGGAACTCCGCAAATTTTTGGACAAAAACCTGAAGCGGGGGTTCATACGACCGGCAACAGCCCCCCATGCCGCCCCCGTCCTCTTCAGAAAGAAAAAGGATGGGTCGCTTAGACTTTGCACAGATTTTCGCTCGATAAACGGGATTTCGATGTATAATGCCTACCCGATCCCATTGATTAAGGACCTATTGAATACTGTGGCCACAGGGAAAATATTCACAAAACTCGACCTCCGAGACGCGTACTTCCGAGTCCGCATCAGGGAGGGGGACGAGTGGAAGACCGCGTTCAATACCCCGCTAGGACAATTTGAGTACTTGGTTATGCCTTTCGGGCTACAGGGGGCCCCTGGGGTATTCATGAACTTTATCAACGAGGTTCTGCGAGAGTTCCTGTTTAAGGGGGTGGTGGTGTACCTTGATGACATCATTATCTATTCGCCAGATCTCAAGTCACATGTACCACTAGTCAGAAAAGTGTTGAGCACCCTGTGCAAGCACAAGTTGTATGCCAAACTATCAAAATGTGAATTTCACAAGACTGAACTAGACTATCTAGGCTTCCGAGTATCGGGGGAAGGGTTGTCAATGGACCCAGCAAAGGTTCAAGCGGTGCTAGACTGGGAGCCCCCACGAACCCGCAAACAGCTCCAAAGTTTTCTCGGGTTCGCAAATTTTTACCGCGACTTCATAAAGGGGTTCGCCACCATCATGTTACCCCTTACGGAGCTCCTTAAAACAAAGGGGAAGGGGGCAGAGGCAAAAAAGCCGGGCGCGCGCCTAACGTGGACGCCCGAGTGTCAAAAAGCCTTTACAGAATTGAAACGCCTCTTCACCTCGGAGCCCGTGTTGGCCCACCCTGACGAGTTAAAACCTTTCGTGGTTCAATGTGATGCTTCCGACGCCGCCGTCGGAGCCATATTAATGCAAAGGGGGGACAACGGGGTTCTGCGCCCCTGCGCCTACATTTCACGAAAGTTCTCGAACGAGCAGAAAAATTGGTCAGTGTGGGACAAGGAGGCTTTTGCAGTCATGTTTGCCTTGAAAACCTGGCGCTCCTGGCTTGAAGGGGCCAGAGTCCCATTTGAAATCTGGACTGACCACAAAAATCTCGAGGCATTGACCGGGCGCCGCAAAATGACTGCAAAACAAATCCGGTGGGCTGGGTTTTTCGCCAAATTCGACTTTGTACTGAAACACATCCCAGGTACCAAGAATTTCTTGGCGGACGCCCTCTCCCGCCTGCCACAGCACGAGAGCCTCCGCGAGGAGGTGGTGGACTCCCTTATCCCCCCTTCGGCCATCGCGGGGGGGGTCACCACCCGCTCCGGGAAGAGGATCGGCCCCCCGGAGCCGGACCTCTTGTCTCAGTTAGTTGCGGAGACTGCTCGGGAAGCAGACCAACCACCGAACCTCCGTAAAAGCGAGGACGGCCTCCTGTTGCACAACGAAAAGATCTATGTGCCCTCCTCCCTCCGCAAGCAGATTTTAGAGCATTGTCATTCCAGCCGCCTGGCGGGCCATTTCGGCTATGTCAAAACCCTCAACCTCATTACCCGACAGTTTTGGTGGCCTAGGCTCAAAAGAGACGTCTCCGAATTCGTCCTCTCATGTCCCACCTGTCTGATGGCTAAACGAAGAGGGGGTAAACCTCCCGGCCACCTAGTGCCCCTCCCAACAGCCACCCGGCCTTGGTCGGTAGTGTCTATGGATTTCATTGTGGAGCTCCCGCCGTCGCAGGGCAAAACTGTTGTTTTGGTAGTGGTCGATACATTCTCCAAACAAGCCCACTTCATCCCCTGCAAGCAGCTCCCCACGGCTAAAAAACTTGCCCAACTTTTCTTTACACACATTGTACGCCTACACTCGTTCCCAGACAAGGTCATTAGCGACCGCGGGACGCAGTTCGTTGCCAACTTCTGGCGGGAGTTTTGCAAACTTGCGGGTATTGAGCAGGGCCTCAGCTCAGCCTACCACCCCCAGTCGGACGGACAGACGGAGAGGGTTAATAGCCTTCTAGAACAGTACCTCCGCTGTTTCATTAACTTCCAACAGTCCAACTGGGTGGACCTACTCCCATTCGCTGAATACGGCTACAACAACAGCCTTCACAGCTCTACTAAAACCTCTCCTTTCCAAATCATAAATGGCTATGAGGGCAAGCCTTTCCCAACGCTTCCCCTCCCTGCCACCCCCTCAGAACCCACATCGTGCCAACAATGGTGGGAAGGCCTTCGGGAGAGCTGGAAGGGAATTCAGGAGAACCTGGAGGAAGCGAAAAAGGCTTACAAAAAACAGTTTGATAAAAAACACTCTCCTGAATGGGAATTGAGAGTGGGAGACACTGTCTTTTTGTCCACAAAAAACCTCCCCCTTCCTCAGCCCTGCCGCAAACTTGCGTTGAAGTTTCTTGGGCCTTTTAGGATCAAACGAGTAATCAATAAGGTGACTGCAGAACTCGAGCTGCCCAAGTCTCTAAGCAAAATCCATCCTGTTTTTCATTGCAGCTTACTCCGGAAAGACCCTGGTGCCACGTCCTTCCATCCCAGGGCTCCGCCGCCCCCTCCGACGACAGTGAGGGGTCAGAGTCACCATGAAGTCCACGAAATCCTGGACTCCAAAGTCAAACGGGGGAAACTGTATTACTTAATCAGGTGGAAGCACTTCCCCCCGAGCTGTGATGAATGGGTCGAATCTCAGAATGTAGCTGCGCCGCAATTGTTAAAAAAGTTTCACCTGCTGTACCCGCACAAGCCCAAGCCGCCACCCCCCGGGGGAGGGCGCTTAGGGGGGGCAGTATGTCAGAACTTGTAACTTTATTATTGCTAGCTTAATGTAGAACCAGTATAATTGATGGTTGGCAAGTATGCGTAGAGGGGACCTGAGCGTTGAACCAGACCGACCCCATATTGTAACCTTTCTTAACCTGAAGTGCCTGAGTAGTAGTTAACCCTGCCCCGATGGTATCCAAAGTATTTGGGGGCTGTAGACTGAATAATGTTGTATCTCTGTACTTTCTCACACTGACACCCTTTGAAGCCGAATCGTGTGGCCTTCAGAGTAAGGAGGCAACGTCTTTGCTGATAGCACTGGTGGGAAGACAGATGTGCCTGTAACGGTGTGAATTAAAGCTTTGTGGGTTGTTTGTTTTACTATATAAAACTGGGCCAGTGCTGGCTCTCGCCATCACTGTTATCTTGTACCTTGTATCTAACAGTTCTTAGTTCTCTCTAATAAAATCCTAGCTTGGAAACTAAGTATGGGATCTGCCTGGAGTTCTTAAGTTCTGACACCCTTTCAAGGATAGCTCTGTGAGAGCCATGGCTGAACCAAGACCATTCCAGTAGGTGCAAGTGGAAGAGTGGGGAATCAAACTCGGTCCTCCCAGATAAGAGAGCTATGGCTGACCCAAGGCCATTCCAGCAGCTGCAAGTGGAGGAGTGAGGAATCAAACCCAGTTTTCCCAGATAAGAGAGCTCTGGCTGACCCAAGGCCATTCCAGCAGCTGTGAGTGGAGGAGTGGGGAATCAAACCTGGTTCTCCCAGATAAGAGAGCTATGGCTGACCCAAGGCCATTCCAGCAGCTGCAAGTGGAGGAGTGAGGAATCACACCCAGTTTTCCCAGATAAGAGAGCTCTGGCTGACACAAGGCCATTCCAGCAGCTGTGAGTGGAGGAGTGGGGAATCAAACCCAGTTTTCCCAGATAAGAGAGCTCTGGCTGACCCAAGGCCATTCCAGCAGCTGTGAGTGGAGGAGTGGGGAATCAAACCCGATTCTCCCAGATAAGAGAGCTATTGCTGACCCAAGGCCATTCCAGCAGGTGCAAGTGGAGGAGTGGGGAATCAAATCCGGTTCTCCCAAATAAGAGAGCCATGACTGATCCAAGGCCATTCCAGCAGGTGCAAGTGAAGGAGTGGGGAATCAAACCCGGTTCTCCCAGATAAGAGAGCTCTGGCTGACTCAAGGCCATTCCAGCAGCTGCAAGTGGAGGAGTGGGGAATCAAACCCAGTTCTCTCAGATAAGAGAGCTATGGCTGACCCAAGGCCATTCCAGCAGCTGCAAGTGGAGGAGTGGGGAATGAAACCCGGTTCTCCCAGATAAGAGAGCTCTGGCTGACCCAAGGCCATTCCAGCAGCTGCAAGTGGAGGAGGGGGGAATCAAACCCGGTTCTCCCAGATAAGAGAGCTCTGGCTGACCCAAGGCCACTCCAGCAGCTGCAAGTGGAGGAGTGGGGAATCCAACCCGGTTCTCCCAGATAAGAGAGCTCTGGCTGACCCAAGGCCATTCCAGCAGCTGCAAGTGGAGGAGGGGGGAATCAAACCCGGTTCTCCCAGATAAGAGAGCTCTGGCTGACCCAAGGCCATTCCAGCAGCTGCAAGTGGAGGAGGGGGGAATCAAACCCGGTTCTCCCAGATAAGAGAGCTCTGGCTGACCCAAGGCCATTCCAGCAGCTGCAAGTGGAGGAGGGGGGAATCAAACCCGGTTCTCCCAAATAAGAGAGCTCTGGCTGACCCAAGGCCATTCCAGCAGCTGCAAGTGGAGGAGTGGGGAATCCAACCTGGTTCTCCCAGATAAGAGAGCTCTGGCTGACCCAAGGCCATTCCAGCAGCTGCAAGTGGAGGAGGGGGGAATCAAACCCGGTTCTCCCAGATAAGAGAGCTCTGGCTGACTCAAGGCCATTCCAGCAGCTGCAAGTGGAGGAGTGAGGAATCAAACCCACTTCTCCCAGATAAGAGAGCTATGGCTGACCCAAGGCCATTCCAGCAAGTGCAAGTGGAGGAGTGGGGAATCCAACTCGGTTCTCCCAGATAAGAGTCCGCACACTCCACCACTACACCAAACTGGCTCTCAAGCTGCATTTGTTTAAAAAAAACCATCCTGTCATCAGAGGTCATGGCCACAGTGGGCCCCGTCCGACCTCAGTGCCTCTGCCTTCAATGCCCCCCCACCAGAGAGCTTTCCTAACTCAGCCAGGACTGAGATGAGTGGCTCCATGGTTGGTTCATGGCGGGACAGCCAGATGTATATTCTGAACGTGGAGGATGCCTTTTGGGCAGTCCTTCCTCCTGGCTGTTTGCTCTTTGCTGTTCATGTTCATTCGCAAAGAGCCTCAGTCATTCCCATGACAAAACAATTGTAGCACAGGTGACAAGGGAAAAAAAAGTAGCATGTAAAACACCCAGTCCAAGCAGTACAAGATAGTCACTGAAAATGTTCCTTAGCAGCAGTTGGTTTTGCTAATCAAATGCTTGGAGAGCCCATGCAGCCAATGGTGCGGTTGAGGTAGGGCCTGGCTCAGCCTGAGGCACCACGTGCTGGTTCTCTTCTTGCAGCTTGCTCCCCAGAATCCTCTGCGCTGGTGCAAAGGCTTCTGGGTGTTCTCTTCCAACCGTGCCTCCTCTAATCCCACACATTTCTGCAGGGCCAGTTCAAGCCTTTCGTTGCCCCAAGCAAGGAACACACGTGCCCTCCTAGGCCTGTGCCACTACCAGCCTGGTCCGACCTACACCCGGGGGTGACGCAGCAGGGTTTGGCTGTGAACCACCCAGCGGCGGTGCAGTCCCTGGTGGGGATGTCAGCCTTTGCTAGGGCTGCCAAAGGCTGGGGAGTCAACTGAGCCCTCGCAGTGCATCAGGGTCTTCCGCGTTGAGCTAGCCAAGGACCTAGTTGGATGGCTCAGCTGGAGAGCCAGCCCTGCAGCTACGGGGCCCTGCCGGGTGAGGTGAACGTCTAGCGTGGGCCCTGGGGACAGGCCTACTCCGTCTCCTCCTCTCACCTGTGAGCGAGCGCTTGTACACCCCTTGCAGGATTGCCGCCACTCTGAAAAAGGAAAAGGCCATGTAGAAGTTCCAGTTCTCGATGGGAGGAAGGCTCGTGCGGTCGCAGTACAGCAGGGCGTATTCCTCTGGCGTGGGGATGCCCAGCAGGCTCAGGTCGCAGTTGCTCAAACCTGCAAAGCGGGGGAAGCAGAGCCGGTTCCCGCAAAGCTGCATCGCTGCACAGATGGACACCTGAGTGGTGCCTGACTTGGTGTGAATGGGAGGGGCTCGTGGGGGCAGGTCTTTGGCTGCCTTCCTCTTCCCACAGCAGCCCTCTGCCTTCCCTGAAGACCCCAGGAACAAAGAGCCAGCGGGCTCAGAAGGCTACAGCAAGAAGGGGGAATCAAGGGAAATGACGCGTTCTGCCCTTTTGTCCCCTTCCTGTTGGGACGCTAGCAGAATGCATCTTCTGCCAAGCTTTCAGTTGCCACAAGAGCAAGGTGGGGGCAGCTGTGTCCAATCTCCCATCTTCACTGCTATCCCCAATGCCCAGAGGCTTTTTGTCCTTGGGGTCCCTGGCAGTCCCTTTTTGGGGGGTCACGGAGGGCAAAGATCCCCCCCCCCAAGCCCCTGAGGCTCATGCAACCCTAAGAAGAATTGCAGATTTATACCCCGCCCTTCTCTCTGAATCAGAGAGACTCAGAGTGGCTTACAATCTCCTATATCTTTCCCCCCAACAACAGACACCTTGTGAGGTGGGTGGGGCTGAGAGGGCTTTCACAGCAGCTGCCCTATCAAGGACAGCTCCTGCGAGAGTTATGGCTGACCCAAGGCCATTCCAGCAGCTGCATGTGGAGGAGTGGAGAAGAAGACTGCAGATGTATACCCCGCCCTTCTCTCTGAATCAGAGAGACTCAGAGTGGCTCACAATCTTCTTTATCTTCTCCCCCTACAACAGATACCCTGTGAGGTGGGTGGGGCTGAGAGAGCTCTCACAGCAGCTGCCCTTTCAAGGACAACCTCTGCCAGAGCTATGGCTGACACAAGGCCATCCCAGCAGGTGCAAGTGGAGGAGTGGGGAATCAAACCCAGTTCTCCCAGATAAGAGTCCGCGCACTTCACCACTACACAAAACTGGCTCTCTGGAGGAGAACCAAGCTTGCATGTTTTGCACGTGTCTTCTGTTACGCAGCCATGGGGAGACTGTCTTCCCTTCTCCAGGGCTCTCTGGTTTGCAGCCCTCCTGCCCTGCTCCCAAGGGAATGGAGCCCAGAGACATGTCCTCAGTTGGGAGATCTGCAGGGAACAGGATCCGCCCCTTTTCTCCCTTGAGGGTCTGTTCCCCTTGAGGGTCTTCCCGATTAGCCCGGTAGTGCCCAAAGCAGCCACTGGCTCTTCCCTTTGGGCTGGGACAGCCCTGCCAAGGCAAGAGCTTCCAGGGCTCTCAGAGGAGCACAGGCAGCAGCCTCCAGAATGCCAGGTCTGCGCACCACGGCTCCTGGCCAGCCACGAGGATTGGGCACCCCATGGGTCTGCCCTGTGAGACTGGGAAGTCATTCCATCCGGGCATACGTGCATCGCAGACTCACACTAGGAGGACAGGTCTTCCCCTTCCCCAAGTATGAAGATTTGCGCTGGGGAGGCTTGTGATTTTCAACACGATACTCTGGGTCCCTTCGCTAAACTGTCTTTCTCAGGACCCTTTGGGAGAAACCATGAGGGGGAAGCTGTGCTCAGGCTTGTTGCAGAAACACACCCCTCAGTGGCCGGCCCCTTCCCTGCATGCCTTGACTTCACGGGTGATTAAAATGTGGGATTTGCTGTCAGGGGATGTAGGCCAACGCCATGCTGGGAATTATTAGGAAGGGAATTGAAAAGCAATCAGCCAGTATCCTAATGCCCCTGTATCAATCCATGGTGTGGTCTCATTTGTACAATTCTGGTCGTCGCACCTCAAAAAGGCTATTATAGCATTGGGAAAAGTCCAGAAAAGGGCAACTAGAATGATTCCAGGTTTGGAACACTTCCCCTATGAAGAAAGGTTAAAACGCTTGGGGATCTTTAGCTTGGAGAAACGTCGACTGCGGGGCGACATGATAGAGGTTGACAAGACTATGCGTGGGATGGAGAAAGCAGAGAAAGAAGTCCTTTTCTCCCTTTCTCACAATACAAGAACCCATGGGCATTCAATGAAATTGCTGAGCAGTCAGGTTAAAACGGATAGAAGGAAGTCCTTCACCCAAAGGGTGATTCACACGTGGAATTCACTGCCACAGGAGGTGGTGGCAGCTATAAGTATAGCCAGCTTCAAGAGGGGTTTGGATAAAAATATGGAGCAGAAGTCCATCAGTGGCTATCAGCGACAGTATATTATTGGAATGTCTGGGGCAGATGCTCTGTATTCTTGGTGCTTGGGGGGGCAAAGTAGAAGGGCTTCTAGATCCACTTGTGAACCTTCTAATGGCACTTGGGGGGGGGGGGTTGGCCACTGTGTGACACAGAGTGTTGGACTGGATGGGCCATTGGCCTGATCCAACATGGCTTCTCTTATGTCCTTATGTGACACAGAGTGTTGGACTGGATGGGCCATTGGCCTGATCCAACATGGCTTCTCTTATGTCCTTATGTGACACAGAGTGTTGGACTGGATGGGCCACTGGCCTGATCCAACATGGCTTCTCTTATGTTCTTATGTGACACAGAGTGTTAGACTGGAGGGGCCATTGGCCTGATCCAACAGGGCTTCTCTTATGTTCTTATGTGACACAGAGTGTTGGACTGGAGGGGCCATTGGCCTGATCCAACATGGCTTCTCTTATGTTCTTATGTGACACAGAGTGTTGGACTGGAGGGGCCATTGGCCTGATCCAACAGGGCTTCTCTTATGTTCTTATGTGACACAGAGTGTTGGACTGGATGGGCCACTGGCCTGATCCAACATGGCTTCTCTTATGTCCATATGTGACACAGTGTTGGCCTGGATGGGCCATTGGCCTGATCCAACAGGCTTCTCTTACATTCTTATGTGACACAGAGTGTTGGATTCTCTTATGTTCTTATGTGACACAGAGTTATCCTGCATGGGTCATTGGCCTGATCCAACATGGCTTCTCTTATGTTCTTAGTGATGGCCACAGGCATAGAAGGCTTTACTAGGGGATTGGATCAATTCAGGGAGGAGAGGTCAATCTATGGCAACCAGCCACAGTGACTAAAGGGAGCCTCCACATTCAGCAGCTGCAAACTTTTGAATGCCAAGGACCAGGAGGCAACATCAGGCCTCTGTGCCTTGTTGTTTGCCCTCCAGAGGACCCAGTTGGCCGCTGCGTGAGACTAAGTGGATCACTGGTCTGATCCAGCAGGGCTCTTCTTACAATCTTAGGCCTGCCGCCACGAGGGGGCTTCACCTGCTCTGCATCCCTCCTTCTGTGGGACCAGAACGACCCCCAAGCCCAGCTGAGTTTTTCCATGATATTGGATTTGTTTCCTGTCCTATACTCTGAATCTCAAAAACCTCAGAGCGGCTCACAATCTCCTTTCCCTTCCTCCCCCACAACAGACACCCTGTGAGGTGGGTGGGGCTGAGAGAGCTCTGACAGAAGCTGCCCTTTCAAGGACAACTCTGCGAGAGCTATGGCTGACCCAAGGCCATTCCAGCAGGTGCAAGTGGAGGAGTGGGCAATCAAACCCGGTTCTCCCAGATAAGAGTCCGCACACTTCACCTCTACACCAACATGCATGGGCCTTCCTCCGAACAGAGCTATGCGTGGGCATTTCTCTTCATGCTCCTGTACCTTTTATGATGCTGCAGTGAGATGGCAAATAATACACCAGGCAGTTATAGGCCACGTCAGAAAGAGGATCGCCCAAGGTGGAGAGTTCCCAGTCCAGGACAGAGACAACCTCTGGACTGTCCGGGTGGAAGACCAGATTGTCAAGCCTGCTGAGGAAAGGCACGATGGTCAGAGAAACCCCAGCAGACACAGGAGGGTCAAGCAGGTGTGTTGAACCTACACATCTGACCTCCTTTAAAACTACCTGCAACTAAAGAACTGCAATTCGACGAGGGGCCTTAGATCCCTGGCCCCCTTCACACAGCTTCCAGGCCCCATCTTTCTCTGACTGCTGAGCATTTGGCTGAGAAAAGCAGCTCTTTAAACATGTGCGCACAATTCCCAATAGGTATGAAGGGTACAAACTGCACAGTGAAGAACATCCCTAAATCCATTCTGGAGAAATTGACCTCTCTGTTTCTTTCTCTGAGAGACTCCGGCAATCTTTTCATGGAAGCTGCTTTTGGCCGGCCGTTACCTGAAATCTCCGTGCACGACCGAGAGCTGCTGGCTGGCCGGCAGGTGGGAGGGGAGCCACGCCAGGAGCCTCTCCATGGCTGGGATCGGGTGCGTCTCCGTGGCGCGGTACTGTTTGCTCCACGTCTGGACTTGCCGCTGAATGTAGTTGTCTGCAACACGGAGGGGGTTAAAAGTGGTTTGTGCCTCATCATTCATTGCGGGAGTTCTTGCAGAAATCCCTCCAGAGGGAAGCAGAGACAGAAGAGGGGTCCAAGTGGCACGAGGCTGTTGCCCCACTGAACACACCATACCCGTGTCGGCAAGAAAGCCTCAGTCATGCATACAACGCAGGCTGCCTTATACCAAACCAGACCACTGGCCCATCAGTCAGTTTTGCCCACTCAAACTGGCAGGGGCTCTCCCAGGCAGAGGTCCTTCATATCACCAGATATGGTCTTTTAACTGGAGATGCTGGAGATTGAACCTGGGACCTCTTGCATGCCAAGCAGATGCTCTACCATTGAGCCAGGGTCTCAGGTGAAGACCTTTCCATCACCTCCTGCCTGGTTGTTCTAACAAGATGCTGGAGATTGAACCTGGGACCTCTTGCATGCCAAGCAAATGCTCTACCATTGAGCCAGGTTCTCAGGTGAAGACCTTTCCATCACCTCCTGCCTGGTTGTTCTAACTGGAGATGCCGGGGATTGAACCTGGGACCTCTTGCATGCCAAGCAGATGCTCTACCATTGAGCCAGGGTCTCAGGTGAAGATCTTTCCATCACCTCCTGCCTGGTTGTTCTAACTGGAGATGCCGGAGATTGAACCTGGGACCTCTTGCATGCCAAGCAGATGCTCTACCATTGAGCCAGGGTCTCAGGTGAAGACCTTTCCATCACCTCCTGCCTGGTCCTTCTAACTGGAGATGCCAGGGATTGAACCTGGGACCTTCTGTATGCCATGCAGGTGCTCTGCCGCTGAGCCACAACCCCTCTCAGATAAGGCCCCAAAGCGGTTCCTGGACATACCCCTTGTGGGGGAGTTTGTGGGCGCCCTGGACAAAGTGGCCAGGAGCCCCTCTATGCCTGCTACTAGGTCCCCCTTCTGGCCCACCTAGCCACGTTCCCCCGCTTGCCTGGGCACCCTTCCTCTGTCAACTCACAAGCTGTCTCTCACGCTGCCTGCATGCCCTTTGAGTGAGGGCGCTGGGTGTCAGAAGTGCTGCCGTCATGGCCACCAGGAACGCTGATGCCTACTGCACCGCCCACGTGTCCTTCTCCGTCAGAGCTTGGCAGCGTCTGCAGCTGGGAGCAGAGGCGACAAAGCACTCCCAGGCAGGCAGGAGAAAGGTGTGTGAGCACAGGTGTCAGAGGAGATGCATGGGGGGGGGGGGGGGGCGTCAGCAGCAGTTGGCCACACCAAGCTTGATGGGCCTGGGCAACTCCCCACCAAAGAGCATGCTGACGCTGGCCCCGCCTTTATTTTTCCACCCCCACTGGCCAGTGAACCGAAAGCCAGATGGCAGGGAGAAAAGTTTTAGTCTGTCCTTTTCACCACCTCTGGCCATGATCTTTGCTCCTCCAGCTTCATGGCTCAGCCCTCCGAAGGCCTCCTGCTTCCTTGGGTAGCCCTGCCCTTTCTCCCTCGCTGCCCCTGATGCAGGTGCCTCCCAGAACAACCTTCTCCTGCCAGGTCCTTCCAACCCTTCTTTGAAGCCTTTGCTATGACATTTTTGCTCCCCCTTCCCTGCTGAAACAAAGCCTACATGTGTATAACTGAAGAGAAGTCATGGGGGGGAGGAGGCGGCTGAGAGGTGATAGGACCACCATCTTCAAGGACTTGAAGGGCTGTCCTACAGAGGATGGGGTGGAATGGTTTTCTGTGGCCCTGGAAGGTAGGACCAGAACCAATGGGTTGGAATTAAATCAAAATGGGTTTCCAGCTCAACATCAGGAAAAACTTCCTGACCAATAGAACATGTGTAAGAAGGGCTGTCATATAGAGGATGGTGGGGAATTGTTTTCGGTGGCCCCGGAAGGTAGGACCAGAACCAATGGGTTGGAATTACATCAAAAGAGTTTCTGGCTCAACATTAGGAAGAACTTCCTGACCGTTAGAGGGGTTCCTCAGTGGAACAGGCTTCCTCCTCAGGAGGTGGTGGGCTCTCCTTCCTTGGAGGTTTTTCAACAGAGACTAGATGGCCATCTGACAGCAATGTGGATCCTGTGAATTTAGGGGGAGGTGTTTGTGAGTTTCCTGCATTGTGCAGGGGGTTGGACTAGATGACCCTGGAGGTCCCTTCCAACTCTGTGATTCTATGAACTGCCTGACCGTTAGAGGGGTTCCTCAGTGGAACAGGCTTCCTCCTCGGGAGGTGGTGGGCTCTCCTTCCTTGGAGGTTTTTCAACAGAGGCTGGATGGCCATCTGACAGCCATGAAGATCCAGTGAATTTAGGGGGAGGGGTTTGTGAGTTTAGAGCAGTTCCTCAGTGGAACAGGCTTCCTCCTCGGGAGGTGGTGGGCTCTCCTTCCTTGGAGGTTTTTAAAGAGAGGCTAGATGGCCATCTGACAGCAATGAGGATCCTGTGAATTTAGGGGGAGGTGTTTGTGGGTTTCCTGCATTGTGCAGGGGGTTTCCTGCATTGTGCAGATGACCCTGGAGGTCCCTTCCAACTCTATGATTCTATGAGCCTATGATTCTACTGTTTCTTTATATATCCATGCCCTGCTCACCCCCCTTTTGATGCTATTGCATCAGATTCTAAATTTAAGCTCCTTGGGACAGTGACCCTTTGTCATGTGCTCTGTTGGGCACCAGGCGCTTTGATGGTGGTAAATCAACCAATCAATAAGACCCCTGGGCCAATATGCAGAGAGACTCAGTTTCCCCCCTGCGGGCAAGAAGAAGAAGAAGATATTGGATTTATATCCCACCCTCCACTCTGAATCTCAGAGTGGCTCACAATCTCCTTTATCTTCTCCCCACCCCCTCCAACAGTCACCCTGTGAGGTCGGTGGGGCTGAGAGGGCTCTCCCAGCAGCTGTCCTTTCAAGGACAACCTCTGCAGGAGCTATGGCTGACCCAAGGCCATTCCAGCAGGTGCAAGTAGAGGAGTGGGGAAACAAACCCGGTTCTCCCAGATAAGAGTCCGCGCACTTAACCACTACACCAGACTGGCTCTCTGGTGTGCAAGAGTTCTGGTGTGCTGTTCTCCACCTGTGACCTGAAGCAATGTAGCTCCAGAACCATTTGGTCTGCTGCTTTTGTGATCTGGCCTCAGATAAGGGCCCCAAATCAGCCCTGCAGGCTCCTGGGGAGTTTTGCTTGCTTGCCTGCTTCAAGGTTGGGGCGGGGAGAGACCAGGCTGTGCAAACGAAGACTGCATTCCAGTTATCTGCCAAGAAAAGATGCCCTTGTTTTTCTTTGCCTTGTAAGCCAGCTGCCTTAAACTCCGTGCATTCAAACAACCTTTCATCCCCAGGTCAGGCCAGAAAGCGAGAGAAGCTGTGCAATATCTTTTCTTTCATTAACTAAACAAACAAACCGCTGTCCTGCTCCAGGGGGCAGGTATGCACGCACCTTGCCTTCCGAAATCCTCCAGGCCAGCTGATTTGATGTCTACACTGTGGATCTGACAGAGGACTCTGTTCATGGCCATGTAAATCTCCCTCCGCTGGCTGGGTTCAAGTCCCGGGAGGGAGGGGTCCTTGAAAATCCGGCCCGTGCAGTAGTCCATGAGGTAGAAGGGGGTACCGAGGATGCTGGGGCGACACAAGAGGATTAGAGCAAGGCCCCTGACGCTCTCATCGGGCCGGGCCAGATGCCAAATGGCAAATGTTCTGCCTTATCTTCTGTTCTTAAAAACTCAGCAAAGATGAAACCTCAATCTGAAAGAGTATGGGGTTGTGGATATTCTTATTTTCTTCACTTGCTTGTCCCTGTTGCAGTTCCGCGTGTGTTTTGCCCCCTCTAGTGGTCAATTCAATATTACAACACTATGCAAAACATAAAAGCAATGTAATGTCAAATTAACCACTAGAGGGAGCAAAGCTTGTGCAGAAAAAAAGCCTTCCAAAGCATTAGGGACGCATAAGCAAGGTAAATGAGAATGTGGGAAAAGCCCTATAGTTTCTGTTTCACAGCCATTGTTATTGTGCAGCCTTTTGCTAGTGCCCTGGATTTCTAAACTTTCTGGCAGATCATTCGAATCTGTTGTTTCAGATTTGCTTTTTGATACAAATAAAGAAGACCTTTCCCTCTGAATCAGAGCCTCAGAGCGACTTACAATCTCCTGTATCTTCTCCCCCCACAACAGACACCCTGTGAGGTGGGTGGGGCTAAGAGGGCTCTCACAGCAGCTGCCCTTTCAAGGACAACCTCTGCCAGAGCTCTGGCTGACCCAAGGCCATTCCAGCAGCTAAAAGTGGAGGAGTGGGGAATCAAACCCGGTTCTCCCAGATAAGAGAGCTCTGGCTGACCCAAGGCCATTCCAGCAGCTGCAAGTGGAGGAGTGGGGAATCAAACCCGGTTCTCCCAGATAAGAGAGCTCTGGCTGACCCAAGGCCATTCCAACAGCTGCAAGTGGAGAAGTGGGGAATCAAACCTGGTTCTCCCAGAGAAGAGAGCTCTGGCTGACCCAAGGCCATTCCAGCAGCTGCAAGTGGAGGAGTGGGGAATCAAACCCGGTTCTCCCAGATAAGAATCCGCACACTTCACCACTACACTAAACTGAAAATATTGCAATGTCAGTGACAAAATTATTCTGTATTGCAGTCGAAGTGATTAAAAAGAGTCAAGCCTGCACAAAAGGGCATTTCACTTATGATCTAAGATCTATGATGTCCGATTTGTGTCATGATCACTGAACTGGAACAGAAATAAATCGACCTGAACAAAGCTGAAGAAATTCACCTTGAATCTTCACACATAGAGAGAACTTTTGGAACTGGGACGCCAGCACCTGCAAGAGCCTTCAAAACCCTATTGGGGGGGAAAAAAAGGAATGAGCTGAGACGGGAATGATGTGGTGGTTTTCATACTTATTGTTTTTACCTCCCCCTTTCTCCAAGGAGCTCGGGGCAACATACATCATTCTCCCCTTCCCCCCCCCCCTATTATTCTCACAACAACCCTCTGAGGTAGGTCACACGGACAGTGATTGACTTGAAGTTACCCATAGAGTGGCACAGCTGAGAAGAGGGAGCCGAACCCGGCTCTCCCTGGTCTTCCCCTGCACTAACTGCTACGCCACAAAGTTTGAGTCTGGCAGGCACGAAATGCCTGACTGTTAGAGCGGTTCCTCAGTGGAACAGGCTTCCTCCTTGGGAGGTGGTGGGCTCTCCTTCCTTGGAGGTTTTTCAACAGAGGCCAGATGGCCATCTGACAGCAATGAAGAGCCTGTGAATTTAGGGGAGGTGTTTGTGAGTTTCCTGCCTTGTGCAGGGGGTTGGACTAGATGACCCTGGAGGTCCCTTCCAACTCGGGAGGTGGTGGGCTCTCCCTCCTTGGAGGTTTTTCAACAGAGACTAGATGGCCATCTGACAGCAATGAGGATCCTGTGAATTTAGGGGGAGGTGTTTGTGAGTTTCCTGCCTTGTGCAGGGGGTTGGACTAGATGACCCTGGAGGTCCCTTCCAACTCGGGAGGTGGTGGGCTCTCCTTCCTTGGAGGTTTTTCAACAAAGGCTAGATGGTCCTCTGACAGCAATGAAGGTCCTGTGAATTTAGGGGGAGGTCTTTGTGAGTTTCCTGCCTTGTGCAGGGGGTTGGACTAGATGACCCTGGAGGTCCCTTCCAACTCTGTGATTCTATGAACTGCCTGACCATTAGAGCGGTTCCTCAGTGGAACAGGCTTCCTCCTTGGGAGTGGTGGGCTCTCCTTCCTTGGAGGTTTTTCAACAGAGACTAGATGGCCCTCTGACAGCAATGAGGATCCTGTGAATTTAGGGGGAGGTGTTTGTGAGTTTCCTGCCTTGTGCAGGGGGTTGGACTAGATGACCCTGGAGGTCCCTTCCAACTCGGGAGGTGGTGGGCTCTCCTTCCTTGGAGGTTTTTCAACAAAGGCTAGATGGTCCTCTGACAGCAATGAAGGTCCTGTGAATTTAGGGGGAGGTGTTTGTGAGTTTCCTGCATTGTGCAGGGGGTTGGACTAGATGACCCTGGAGGTCCCTTCCAACTCTGTGATTCTATGAACTGCCTGACCGTTAGAGGGGTTCCTCAGGGGAACAGACTTCCTCAGGAGGTGGTGGGCTCTCCTTCCTTGGAGGTTTTTCAACAGGGACTAGATGGCCATCTGACAGCAATGAAGATCCTGTGAATTTAGGGGGAGGTACTTGTGACGTTCCTGCATTGTGCACAGGGTGGACTAGAGGCCCCTGGAGGCCCCTTCCAACTCCATGATTCTCAGTGATTCTCCTTTCACCTGTACTCTCTCTCGACAGCATGAGCAGAGGGCAGCAGCTTGCCAGGCGGCTTCTTCCTAAGGACCACGTGGTGATCTCCGAACTGGACGTAGTAAGTTGGATTGGACTGCCCGTGGCTGAACTGGCGCAGTAGCAGAGGTCCTGGAAATTGGAGGCCGAGCGATCAGTGAGTGAAAAGGGATTTGATACTCGTCAGCGATGTTGCCCTTTAAGCTGCAGGGTCTTGTGAGCCAAGATTCCACTTTGCGAGCTCCTGGCATTAAAGTTGTGAGCAGCTGCAGAAATGTGTGTGCTCTGGGGTCATCCTTCCTGAGCTAAGACAAAAATCTGCAAGCTGGAGGCTAAAAAGCTGTGTGCTGGCCCACGCTAACTCAGCTTAGAGGGAAGGCTGCTCGTCAGGAGTGCATATGCAGGGTATTGTATGATTGCCAGGGAAAAGGAACTTGCCAGAATGACCTGGGAAGTCTAAAACGACTACCAAAAAAAGTGAGCAGTGCCCGATGAAGGTCAGGCTGAAAGAAGAGGGCGACTAGATTTTTGTTTTAACAGACGGACACGGCAACTAACACATATTTGGCCGATTAGATGGCCGGTTAGCCTCCTCTGTTGACACCTTAGAAGCTCAGTGTTTGCTGGCACTTCATAAGACCCGTATCTCTTTAACGGGAGTACTATCCCTTTCTGAAAGAAAAGGCGCTCATACCTTCGGCTTGAGCCCCCCAAATACCTTCAAGGTATTTCTGGAGAGGCTCTTTGGGGATTTCCATTGCTGGCCTCACGGGGCGGGTGTAGGGGACGGAGCGCTGCAAAGGGAAGCCCAAACAGGCCTCCAGTTCACGGAGAGCTGAATCCGGGTCATCAACCTAATGCAAAGAGAAGAAAGAAGGTTGAGAGAGCGAGCACAGGCTCCAGGGGCAAAGGGGAGCAGGGGGACCATTAAACAGAACTGCCACGTACATATGCAGCGCTAGAAACTGGGGAGGAAGAGCTGGGGAAGAAAGCCTTTGCCTTCTCATTCTCCCTCAGTGTCCCCACAGGCTGGAGATTGTTGGGAGGCAGGGAGCTCGACTAAATACATCTTTGGCCAGGATCAGCAAGGCCCCGCTTAGGTTCTTAAACGGAGTCTGAAGGGGAAGAAAGAGTAGGTTTTTATATCCTGCTTTTCTCTACCTTAGCAGCCTCATGGTGCAGAGTGATAAAGCAGAAGTACTGCAGTACTGTGGTCTGAACTCTCTGCTCACGACCTGAGTTCTATCCCAGCGAAAGCTGGGTTTTCAGGTAGCTGGCTTGAGGTTGATTCAGCCTTCCATTCTTCCGAGGTCGGTGAAATGAGTCCCCAGCTTGCTGGGGAGAAAGTGTAGATGACTGAGGAAGGCAATGGCAAACCACCCCGTAAAAAGGTCTGCCGTGAAAACGTTGTGAAAGCAACGTCGCCCCAGAGTCGGAAACGACTGGTGCTTGCACAGGGGACCTTTCCTATCTACACTGAAGGAGCCCCGTGGCGCAGAGTGGAAAAGCTGCAGTCCTGCAGTTGGAGCCCTCTGCTCACGACCTGAGTTCGATCCCAGCGGAAGCTGGTTCAGGTAGCTAGCTCCAGGTTGACTCAGCCTTCTATTCTTCCGAGGTCGGTCAAAGGAGTCCCCAGCTTGCTGGGGGGGGGGAAGCGTAGATGACTGGGGAAGGCAATGGCAAGCCACCCCGTAAAAAGTCTGCCGTGAAAACGTCATGAAAGCAACGTCACCCCAGAGTCGGAAACGACTGGTGCTTGCACAGGGGACCTTTCCTTTCCCTACTTTAAGGAGTCTCAAAGTGGCTTATGACCCTCCCCTCACAACTGATACCTTGCGAGGTAGGTGGGTCTGAGAGAACTTTCAGACAGAAACTGCTCTTGAGAGAACAGCTCCGAGAGAACTGCGACTGGCCCAAGGTCACCTAGCTGGCTTCGTGTGGAGGAGGAGTGGGGAAATCAAATCCAGTCCTCCAGGATAGAGCTTGCCACTCTTAACCACTCCGCCATGCTGGCTCTCCTATTAGGACCTACTAGGGATGGACACAGATACTGAGAATCTGATATTTTAACATTCCGAATAAGGGACTCCCTAGAGCTGAACAGGGACGCGGGATTCTCCTCTCGCTACAAAATCCAATGCTCTGCCCCCAAAGCATTTCTCCTCTGCTCCCATCCAGCTAATCCCTACGCACATCTTAACTCTGCATCCTGAGTCCCTTCTTTGCAACGCTTCTCTCATCTTATAACTGGGCATTAGGGCTCAGAGATCTCCCCACTGTGTTGCCGCTCACCTTCACTGTTTTAATGCCAAGCTGGGCAGCGGCTTTGAGGTTCTGCCCAATGTCGTCCAGAAAGACGCACTCCTTTGCCTGAACACCCAAACGCTCCAAGCACACCTTGTAGAGACGGGGGTCCGGTTTGCAGATCCCTTCCCGGCAAGACTCGATTATCTAGGCAGGAAAGGCAAGAGATTCGGATGGGTATGATCTGAATTGCAGGAAAAGCCCAGCAGGAACTCATTTGCGTAATAAGACGCACCACTGATGTCACCGCTGTTTCACACAGGACTTTGCCATCGAAAAAGCCCAGCAGCGGCTCGTTTGCATATAAGGCCACACCCCCTGATGCCAAGCCTGCGGGAACTGTGTCCCTGGGCGTTCCTGCTAAAAAAAAAAAGCCCTTATAATGCACTTGGGGCCTATTCTGTTTTAGAAATGGAGGACAGGAGGGGAAATGGCTGCCTGGTGGAAGTAAAGTGGAACAAGGAGGCAAGTGGAGGCTGAGGGAGGTGGTATCTTTAGCACCCTTTTACCTATTTGCAGGACTGATGGTTTTCAGGAAACGCTTAAGATTCTAGTCCCTTTGTAACCAACACCACACTCTGCGTAAAAAGTCACCAGCATCAGGCAGCCACTTCATTCATTCCTTCTCATTCATTTTCATTCATTCATTCTCATTCATTCCTACTCATTCATTCACTCATTCATTCGGTAGTCAGTGTGACTGGTTTACAACAATGATATACTGCTTTCTACGGTACAAAGGCCTTCGGCCCTGTGAGGTGATGGTGGGAAGGGCTGTCAAGATGCAGCTGACTTCTGCCGACTCTTCCTGGGGTTTCCAAGGCAAGAGACATTCAGAGGCGGTTCACCCTTGCCTGCCTCCGCGTAGCAACCCTGGGCTTCCTTGATGGCCTCCCATTCAAGTCCTAAGCAAGGCCAACCCTGCTTAACCTCTGAGATCTGATGGGATGAGACCAGCCTGGTCCACGCAGATCGGGGGCAGGTGACTGTTAATGCCCTCCTGTTGTCTGGGGCTAAGCTTGAGAGAGCACAACTTGCCTAGGGCAAGATGAGACCCAGGGAGCTCTGTGCAGGCAGCTCAGTCTCATGGCCCCAGCACAATGCCAGCGGCTTGGAGAATGCACTTAAAGTTAAAATTGCTTTCTTTCCACCTCTCTCTCCCCCCCATCTATTTGCTTTCTTTCCTCCTTCCTTCCTTCCTGTCTTGCATCTCTCAAACATCCAATGTTCATTTCTTGTGGCTCTGAAACTTCTGACATTTATTCTATGTGGCTCTTATGTTAAGCAAGTTTGGCCACCTCTGCTCTGGATTCTTGGTGCTTGAGAGGGGGGGCAACAGTGGGAGGGCTTCTGGAGTTCCAGCCCCACAGGTGGACCTCCTGATGGCACCTGTGTTTTGGCCACTGTGTGACACAGTGCTGGACAGGATGAGCCATTGGCCTGATCTAACATGGCTTCTCTTATGTTCTTATGTCTGGGTCAGTGATGCTCTGTATTCTTGGTGCTTGGGGGGGGGCACAGTGGGAGGGCTTCTAGTGTCCTGGCCCCACTGGTGGACCTCCTGATGGCACCTGGGTTTTTTTGGCCACCGTGTGACACAGAGTGTTGGACAGGATGGGCCATTGGCCTGATTCAACATGGCTTCTCTTCTGTTCTTATGTCTGCGGCAGTGATGCTCTGTATTCTTGGTGCTTGGTGGGGGGGCAACAATGGGAGGGCTTCTGGGGTTCTGGCCCTGTGTTGGGGCCAGACTTAAATGGTAGACTGGATGGGCTACTGGCCTGATCCAGTGTGGCTTCTCTTATCAATTATGTTCTCTCACCACATCAAACTGTTTCCGGTCCAGGGGAAGGAAGCTTTCTCTGCTGTGTAAATAAAAATTGTTACTCAGCACTGCCGTCTTCAGGCCTTCCATCCGGATACACTTTATTGCCTCTGTCATAACTGGGAGCTGTTTGGTCATTGCATCGCTGGTTAGAGCAGAAAGAAAAGAAGCCACTGGAACGGGGGAATCTGCCTAGAAGAAAAGGAGACATGTCAGCAACTCACCAATACCAAACGCTTCTTTTGACAGAAAACATTGGGGAGGCTTTTTATTTAAAACCTTTGTGCCTCACTTTTTTGCCCAACTTGGGCCCCAAAGGTGGCAAACAATAAAAAGACATTTAAAAACCCACTTTGTTGTTGTTGATTCAATTTCATTAATCGTCCTATCCCGGCTAGAACTATTGCTCTGGGTACATGTTAAAAAAGTACAAACATGTTCGGAAAGGAAAGGTCCCCTGTGCAAGCACCAGTCATTTCCAACTCTGGGGTGATGTTGCTTTCACAACATTTTCACAGCAGGCTTTTTACAGGGTGGTTTGCCATTGCCTTCCCCAGTCTTTTACACTTCCCGCCCCCCCCCCCCCCCCCAGCAAGCTGGGTACTCATTTTACCGACCTCGTTAGGATGGAAGGCTGAGTCAACCTTGGCCGGCTACCTGAATCCAGCTTCTGCTGGAATCGAACTCAGGTCGTGAGCAGAGAGTTCAGACCACAGTACTGCTGCTTTACCACTCTGTGCCACGGGGCCGCTACAAACATGTTTTAAAAGGTGCAAAAAAAAAAGGTGGAAACATGAGGGAGGGTCAGTATGGAAATGCCAGACAAAACAGAAAAGTCTTCACTCACTGGTGGAAGAAACTGACTGAGGGGAATAGATGATTCTCTTGAGGGGGGGGGAGGAATTCCATAATTTTGGTGCCACAACTGAGAAGGCCATTTCTTGGATTGCTTCCCATCTAATTTCACCTGAAGCACGGCACCTGAAGATGACCCTAGCCATCAAGTAGGCTCTTAAGGGAGGCAGGTCCGAGGCCGTCCAGGGCTTTAAAGGTCAACGCCAGCACCTTGAGTTGGGCCTGGAAGCAGACTGGAAGACAGCGTAGATAGACCAGGATGGGAGCGATACGATTGTGACAGCCCTCTTCGGATAGCATTCTTGCTGCAGCATTCAGTACCGGTTGCAGTCTCAAGACACCCTTCAAGGGCAGCCCCGTGCAAAGTGCTTTGCAGTCCACTAATCTAGACGTCACCAGGGTGTTTACCGCAGTGGTGAGATCTTTCTTAAGAAAGGCTGCAGTCGGCTCACTCGCTGGTTTTAGCGGAAGGCACCTCTGGCCACCGCTGCCGCCCTGTGTATCCGACAGGAGGCCGGAATCCAGCAATGCCACCAGACTGTTCAGTGCAGGGTAAATGGGGCTTCACTGAATCAGTGCAGGGTAAATGGGGCTTCACATTGCCTCTTTCCCTACCCCAACCCCCATTGGGGGCTGTCTTCCCTGGCACCGGAGGCAGGAGGGCAGCCTTTGCAGGGTTTATAAAATCACGAATAGACTAATTGTGAAAGCATCATAATGCTACAGCGATTTGACAATGACCAATGAATTCTCCCCTCTGAAAAGCCTTCTGGTGGCCAGGGGAGTAGGCAATGAAAATGGTGTCCATATGAGTAGGTCTAGGAAAGATCTGGTCCTTCCCACCTACACAGCAGCCACCCTGCCTTTGCTATGATCTTTCTAAAAAGATCGTCGTCAAGTAGGTTTTGGAAAGATCATGGGAAAGGCGGGGGGGGGGGGGGAGTTGGAAGGTGCACAAAAGCACCAAGATGTGTGGAAGCTGGGGAAAACATCTGCTTCCCACTAGCATCTAAACTGGAGCAAACACCCAGCATGGATGTGACCTCGGTTGAATCTTCTTATATTGCATGACAATACCATGCTGCCTTTGGCACCCTGCACCATTTTCTAGTGCAAAAGAGGAAAAAAGAACTCCAGAAGAGGGAGGAGCTAGACAGAGCGTTAGACTTCGGTCAGAGAGAAAAAGGAAAGGTCCCCTGTGTAAGCACCAGTCGTTTCACACTCTGGGGTGACGCTGCTCTCAGAACGTTTTAATGGCAGACTTTTTACGGGGTGGTTTGCCATTGCCTTCCTCAGTCATCTACACTTCCCCCCCAACAAGCTGGGGACTCGTTTTACCGACCTCGGAAGGATGGGAGGCTGAGTCAACCTCCGGCCGGCTACCTGAAACCAGCTTCTGCCGGGATCGAACTCAGGTCGTGAGCAGAGCTTAGGACTGCAGTACTGCAGCTTTAACACTGCGCCACGGGGCTCTTCAAAAGGAAAGGTCCCCTGTGCAAGCACCAGTCGTTTTCGACTCTGGGGTGATGTTGCTTTCACAACATTTCCACAGCAGACTTTTTACGGGGTGGTTTGCCATTGCCTTCCCCAGTCATATACGCTTTCCCCCCAGCAAGCTGGGGACTCATTTTACCAACCCTGGAAGGATGGAAGGCTGAGTCAATCTGGAGCCGGCTACCTGAAAACCCAGCTTCTGCCAGGGATCGAAGTCAGGTCGTGAGCAGAGCTGAGGACTGCGGTACTGCAGCTTTAACACTCTGCGCCACGGGGCTCCCATCCTGGTCTATCTACGCTGTCTTCTATTTTGCTTCCAGGCCCAACTCAAGGTGCTGGCATCGACCTTTAAAGCCCTGGGCGGCCTCGGACCTGCCTCCCTTAAGAGCCTACTTGATGGCTAGGGTCATCTTCAGGTGCCGTGCTTCAGGTGAAATTAGATGGGAAGCAATCCTAGAAATGGCCTCCTCAGTTGTGGCACCAAAATTATGGAATTCCTCCCCCCACCCTCAAGAGAATCATCTATTCCCCTCAGTCAGTGTCTTCCACCAGTGAGTGAAGACTTAAGCCACCGTGCTTCATTTTAAGGAGTCTTTGTCCCACCAAAGGACAGAATCAGTCTCTCAGCCTAATCTACCTCATAGGGTTGTTGTGAGGAGAAAATGGAGGCGAGAAGGATGGTGTAAATCCCTCTGAGTCCCTATGGGTGACGAATGGGGGCTATACATCAATTAAATACATAAATAAAAACCCACACCCTAACCTACATCACAGGGCTGTTGTGGGGATAAAGTGGAAGCGAGAACAATGGAAGCAGGCTTACAACTAACCGGCACTGAAACTTTAAACTGAGTGTAGTTTGTAAGATCGCTGTATGTTCCTAATGTTTTAAGTATATAACTGTGTGAAATGTTTAGATTTTAACTATGTTTGTGAAATGTTTAAACTTTTATGCTTAATTTTAGACTCTTATGTTAGATTTTATTATGTTGTAAGCCGCCCTGAGCCACCTGGTGGGAAGGGCGGGATATAAATTACAAATAAATAAATAAATAAGCCAGGTTCAAATCTCCATGCAGCCAGCCCCGTTCTTTCATTCTAACCAGCCTCACAGGCTTGAGGTTAGAATGAGATGAGTTTCTTGGTGTGAGGGTGGAAACTCCTGCAATAGTCAGACAGACCATCATGGAGGAATCGCTTCATTTCTTTTTCTGCATACTGCAGGAATCCAGCTCAAGAAACACTCACACGATGCCTCCCCAAAACCAAGCAGAGAAGTGGCTTACGATCTTGGAGCACTGCAGCCCAAATTCATGTAGAAACTCTTCCGGGCTCAGCTCCGCTCTCATGAACCTCATCCAGGGCCTGCTCTCCCCTCCAGTTATTAAGGCCTGCCTCAGGGTGCCAGGAGAGACACAATTCTGGACTTCCCACTCTAAAAGAAAGAAGACAAATGGATGAGGAACCGACACTTATCTTTAGGGAGCAGCGGGCAGGAAAGACCTTCTAGGACTGGGGTCCCCAACCACCCGTCTGTGGCCTGCTAGCAAGACAGAGCAGCCCACAGCCCCTTTTACATGGGACCCAGGCGGACAAAAGAGGCAGTGCGGCCTCACTCTGAACCTTCCTCCCCTTGCAGGGGAGGCAGCCTTGGAGTGAGGCCACACTGTCTTTTTCATCCACCCGGGTCCCGGGCTGGCGAAAGGGGCAGCACTGCTGCGACCTTAGCCTACCCCTCATTTATAGATTCCTGCCAATCAGGCGATAGGCAGGGGTCTTTAAATGGGAGGGGGAGGCAGATGCCTAATGGGGAGGTGGCAGAAACAGCCCCAGTCTCCCGCCCCATTTAAAGACCTCTGTAGGGGCAGGGATGCGCAAGGGCGAGGGCGGGGCAGCCTGGGGCAGTAAAAAAGAAGAATTGCAGATTTATACCCCGTCCTTCTCTCCGAATCAGAGTCTCAGTAGCTTACAATCTCCTGTGTTTTCTCCCCCCACAACAGACACCCTGTGAGGTGGGTGGGCCTGAGAGGTCTCTCACGAGCAGCTCCCCTTTCAAGGACATGATAGAGGTTTACAAGATAATGCATGGGATGGAGAAAGTAGAGAAAGAAGTACTTCTCTCCCTTTTTCACAATGCAAGAACTCATGGGCATTCAATTAAACTGCTGAGCAGTCAGGTTAAAACGGATAAAAGGAAGTACTTCTTCACCCAAAGGGTGATTAACATGTGGAATTCACTGCCACAGGAGGTGGTGGCAGCTACAAGCATAGACATCTTCAAGAGGGGGTTAGATAAAAATATGGAGCAGAGGTCCATCAGTGGCTATTAGCCACTGTGTGTGTATATATATATATGTGTGTGTGTGTGTGTGTGTGTGTATATATAAAATATAATTTTTTTGGCCACTGTGTAACACAGTGTGTTGGACTGAATGGGCCATTGGCCTGATCCAACATGGCTTCTCTTATGTTCTTATGACAACTCCTGCGAGAGTTATGGCTGAACCAAGGCCATTCCAGCAGCTGCAAGTGGAGGAGTGCAGAAGACGACTGCAGATTTATACCCCGCCCTTTTCTCTGAATCAGAGTCTCAGTGGCTTACAATCTCCTATGTTTTCTCCCCCCGCTACAGACACCCTGTGAGGTGGGTGGGGCTGAGAGATCTCAAAAAGGATATTATAGCATTGGAGAAAGTCCGGAAAAGGGCAACTAGAATTAAAGGGCTGGAACACTTTTCCTATGAAGAAAGGTTGAAACGCTTGGGACTCTTTAGCTTGGAGAAACGTCGACTGCGGGGTGACATGATAGAGGTTTACAAGATAATGCATGGGATAGAGAAAGTAGAGAAAGAAGTACCCCTTTCTCACAATACAAGAACTCGTGGGCATTTGATGAAATTGCTGAGCAGCCAGGTTAAAACGGATAAAAGGAAGTCCTTCTTCACCCAAAGGGTGATTAACATGTGGAATTCACTTCCACAGGAGGTGGTGGCGGCTACAAGCATAGACAGCTTCAAGAGGGGGTAGGATAAAAATATGGAGCAGAGGTCCATCAGTGGCTATTACCCACAGTGTGTGTATGTATAAAATCTTTTGTCACTGTGTGACACAGAGTGTTGGACTGGATGGCCCATTGGCCTGATCCAACATGGCTTCTCTTATGTTCTCTCACGGAAGCCGCCCTTTCAAGGACAACCTCTGCCAGAGCTATGGCTAACCCAAGGCCATGCTAGCAGCTGCAACTGGAGGAGTGGGGAATCAAACCTGGTTCTCCCAGATAAGAGTCTGCGCACTTCACCACTACACCAGGAGAGCAAGTTTGGTATAGTGGTTAAGTGTGCGGACTCTTATCTGGGAGAACCGGGTTTGATTCCCTACTCCTCCACTTGCACCTGCTAGCATGGCTTTGGGTCAGCCATAGCTCTGGCAGAGGTCGTCCTTGAAAGGGTAGCTGCTGTGAGAGCCCTCTCCAGCCCCACCCACCTCACAGGGTGTCTGTTGTGGGGGAGAAGGCAAAGGAGATTGTGAGCCGCTCTCAGACTCTTCGGAGTGAACGGCGGGATATAAATCCAATATCTTCATCTACCTCACAGGGTGTCTGTTGTGGGGGAGGAAGGTAAAGGAGATTGTGAGCCGCTCTGAGACTGTTCGGAGTGGAGGGCGGGATATAAATCCAATATCTTCATCTACCTCACAGGGTGTCTGTTGTGGGGAAGGAAGGGAAAGGAGATTGTGAGCCGCTCTGAGACTCTTCGGAGAGGAGGGCGGGATATAAATCCAATATCTTCATCTACCTCACAGGGTGTCTGTTGTGGGGGGGAGGAAGGGAAAGGAGATTGTGAGCCGCTCTGAGCCTCTTCGGAGTGGAGGGCGGGATATAAATCCAATATCTTCATCTACCTCACAGGGTGTCTGTTGTGGGGGGGAGGAAGGGAAAGGAGATTGTGAGCCGCTCTGAGATTCCTCGGAGTGGAGGGCGGGATATAAATCCAATATCTTCATCTACCTCACAGGGTGTCTGTTGTGGGGGGGAGGAAGGGAAAGGAGATTGTGAGCCGCTCTGAGACTCCTCGGAGTGGAGGGCGGGATATAAATCCAATACCTTCATCTACCTCACAGGGTGTCTGTTGTGGGGGGGAGGAAGGGAAAGGAGATTGTGAGCTGCTCTGAGCCTCTTCGGAGTGGAGGGCAGGATATAAATCCAATATCTTCATCTACCTCACAGGGTGTCTGTTGTGGGGGCGGAAGGGAAAGGAGATTGTGAGCCGCTCTGAGCCTCTTCGGAGTGGAGGGCAGGATATAAATCCAATATCTTCATCTACCTCACAGGGTGTCTGTTGTGGGGGAGGAAGGGAAAGGAGATTGTGAGCCCCTCTGAGACTCTTCGGAGTGGAGGGCAGGATATAAATCCAATATCTTCTTCTTCTACACCAAACTGGCTCTCCAAAACCCCCAGCGCCACCCCCCAACTGGTCCGTGGAAAAACTGTCTTCCACGAAACCGGCCCCCGGTGCCAAAAAGGTTGGGGGGGCACTTTTCTAGGAGGCGAAAGCATTCCCTTCCTTCTGCACAGCGTGCTGCCCTTGAGAAGGACCATGTGAAAGATGCAACATTCCCTGTCCTGGGAGGCTCAGGAATGACAGGCGAAGGGAGTGGCCCGCCAACCCTTTTCGGCCTGCAGGCATCTTTGGGATTTTGAGACAAGGGTGGTGGGCAGGTGCCACCACAGAATGGCTGCTGCAGGAGGCAAAGCCGCACACACCGAGGGAGCCCAAGTGCAGAGAAAGAGAGGCAATAAAACCACACTGTGGGGGCAGCAGCCACTGGAAAACGTCACGTCAATCTGCACAGCCAATCAGCTCTTCCCTGACAAATCAGGGCGAGAGCCCCACCTCACCCTGCCTACGTTCTAGAACCAAGAAAAGTGTCCCATGGTCCCCAGTTGGAGGAGGGACCTCCCTGGCCTAAGGAATGGCTTTGGGGCTAGCTTTTGATATCAAAGACACCCCATGGCAGATCGGAGGTGTCCGAGGCTGCAGACCATGAGTGAACAGGATGCTCAGAGACTAGGCTTGCCAATCCTCAGGTCCCAGCGGGGGTTCTTCCGCTTTCCCAGGCTCCTTCCTGCCCCCAGTCAGCTGGCCGGCGGGGGAAAGCCCCGCCCCCAGAGGACCATGTGCCTTTCCACCTCCGGAGGCTTCGGTCTCCGATTGAAAGGCTTCCTCTTGGGATGGTGTGTCTGTGTTACTTTAAAGAAGCTGGCAGCAACTCGTGAGTAGAGAGGCCAATCCCTTGCTTCAGAGTCGCCAGAAACAGGGGTGGGGAGGGAAACATCTGCAGAGCACTTCATTATTCCCTATGTGGCGATCGATTCTCATAGGGTATAATGGGTAATTGATCTGGAGGTTTTGGGGACTCCGGGGGAGCTGTTTTTTGAAGTAGAGGCACCAAATTTTCCATATAGTATCTAATGTCTCTCCCCAAAGCGCCCCCCAAGTTTCAAAACGATTGGACGAGGGGGTCCAATTCTATGAGCCCCAAAAGAAGGTGCCCCTATTCTTCATTATTTCCTATGGAAGACATTTAAAAAGGTGTGCTGTCCCTTTAAATGTGATGGCCAGAACTCCCTTGGAGTTCAATGATGCTTGTCACACCCTTGCTCCTGGCTCTGCCCCCAGTGTCTCCTGGCTCCACCCCAAAGTCCCCAGATATTTCTTGAATTGGACTTAGCAACCCTATCAGAGACAGCTAATCTGGTGGGTCCAGCTAGAGTCCAGAAAGAAGATGATGATCTGGAAGGAGCCAGGCAGGCACCATTTGGAGGGGCTTCATGTTTTTTTTTTTCACTGCACAGTTGGTTAGTTGGCTGGGTGCACGGGGGTTTTTGTAGCAGGAACTCCTTTGCCTATTAGGCCACACACCCCTGATGGAGCCAATCCTCCAAGAGCTTACAGTAGGCCCTGTAAGCTCTTGGACGATTGGTTACATCAGGTGGGTGTGGCCTAATGTGTAAAGGAGTTCCTGCTAAAAAAAAATAGAAAAGCCCTGGCTGGGTGCATTTGCACATCAGGGAAATAATATCCTAGCAAGCTGGTAACCTTGCTGGGAAGGAGCCTGGCAAAAATGGTCATAAAAGTGGAACTGAAGGGTCATTTATAGGGTTGCCAAGTCCGATTCAATAAATATCTGGGGACTTTGGGGGTGGAGACAGAAGACATTGGGGGCGGAGCCATGAGCAAGGGTGTGACAAGCATGACTGAACTTCAAGGGAGTTCTGGCCATCACATTTAAAGGGACAGCACACCTTTTAGAATGCCTTTCTTCTATAGAAAATAATGAAGGATAGGGGAACCTTCTTTTGGGGCTCATAGAATTAGACCCCCTGGTCCAATCCTTTTGAAACTTGGGAGGTATTTTGGGGAGAGGCACTAGATGCTATACTGAAAATTTTGCACCTCTACCTCAAAAAACAGCCCCCCTAGAGCCCCTGACACCCGCAGATCAATTCCCCATCATTCCCTATGGGAATCGTTCCTGGAGGTGCATACTGGCTGTGGGGGTAGGGCTTCCCCCGCCGGCCAGCTGGCTGGGGGAGGGGGAAGCCTGTAAAACCAGGGGATCCCCCGCTGGGACCTGCGGATTGGGAAGCCTAGTCATTTATGAACAAAATGCTGAACACAAAACACAAAGGAACACATCAGAGACTCTAGCGAGCAACACATTAGAAACGAGACCCTTGTAAATAACGTTTTATGAGCCCCCTTTTAATCACAGAAGTTATGATTTACCACTTACTATTGAGATTATTTAAATGTTTTAGATCTGATTCTCAGCTGCCTTGGATGCCCATGAAAAAAAATGGTGAACAAAGCAAAATAAGAAATAAAATGAGAAAATCAGTCTGAAATGCTAGGCTCTGAGGAAAGGAAAGGTCCCCTGTGCAAGCACCAGTCGTTTCCAACTCGGGTGACGTCGCTTTTGCAACGTTTTCGCGGCAGACTTTTTACAGGGTGGTTTGCCATTGCCTTCCCCAGTCATCTACACTTTCCCCCGAGCAAAGCTGGGGACTCATTTTACCGACCTAAGAAGGATAGAAGGCTGTGTCAACCTTGGGCCGGCTACCTGAATCCAGCTTCTGCTGGAATCGAACTCAGGTTGTGAGCAGAGAGTACAGACCACAGTACTGCAGCTTTACCACTCTGCGCCACGGGGCCGCTTAGACTCTTGAGACACTCACAGAAATCAAATTCACCATTTGCACTTGATTTGGACTATGTTTATGTTTACTGGATTTATATCCTGCCCTCCCTTCCAGAACCGGCTCAGGGCAGCTCACAACACGTAAAAACAGTTCACATTACATTATTAAAACAGTTAAAACATTTTGGTGCTAATATCAGTTGACACTATTACATTATTACATTTCAGATGGCGTTCAGAATATAAGGTTGCAGCCTAGTCCCATTCCCTAGTCCCATTTCAGTCATTCCAGGTTAAAGGCCTGCCAGAAGAGTGTCATTTTACAGGCCTAGCGGATCTGAATGATGCAGAATGCTACAAAAAACTCTGAATCATATAGGACAACCCACTCTGGAATGTTCATGGCTGAAGTATCAGACTGACCACATTCCCACATCCCACTGGACGCTCAACGGATGAAAAACCCACACCCTAGATCCCCTCCCAGGCAGTAAACCATTTCGCAGAGAAACAGACAAACTTCGCAAGCCCCCAGAAGAAGCACTCACCTGCCGCCAGTTTCAAGGGGAAGGAAGGAGAACACCACCCATATCAAAGATCACAGCTTTATAGGGACAGGATGTATAATTCCTTCCCAGTGCCGAGTTCAGACCCCGACAGCCGGCATGCTGTAAGAGTCTTGCTTTCCTCCTGGCATGGTGGCGGTAACAGGCTTGGAAAAGCTTCCCAATGCACATTCTGTAGAACTTTAAACGCAAAGAGGAGATGTTTTAGAAGTATCAGTAACGACCTCTTGACAAAGCTATTCGCTCTCCAAACCAGTCCACACCAGCTTCTACCTCTGCACCTCTAGCCATGGCAGGTTGTCAAACAAAGTGAGGTTGCGGCCTCCAGCGGCAGGTTTGTTTTTTGGGGGGTGGGGGGCACAACGTTTGCCACTACTGCTACCTAGGGTTGCCAGCTCTGGGTTGGGAAATTCCTGGAGATTTGGGAGGGCAGAGTGTGAGGAGGGGAGGGCGCCTGGCAACCTCAGGAGCACCCCCTCCCCATTGGGCTGGCATGGCACGTAGCTCAGCTCAGCTCTAGCAGTCAGAAAGGGGAACAAGCACCACCTGAAGAGCTCTGTGTAGGCCTGAGCACAACTGAGGCCCCAGCTCTGAGCAGCTGCCCTATAGCATGTGTCCTATAGCAAGCATGATGAGCCAGGCCAGCTGGAATCTGAGTTCGGCAACTTTGCCCTCACTAATGCTACACGGAGCTGCAATGCCCAGAAGCATATCACAGTTAATTGCATTTATTTACTTCATTTCTACCTCATCTTTCTTCCCAGTGGGGACCCAAGGTGGCTTACCTCATTCCTCCTCTTTTCCATTTTATCCTCACAACAGCCCTTTGAGGTAGGTTAGGCTGAGAGCGCATGACTGGCCCAAGGTCACCCAGCAAGCCTTCTATGGCAGAGTAGGGATTTGAACCCAGTTCTCTGAGATCCTAGTCCGACACTCTAACCATTACACCACTCTGGCTAGCAGCTGCATTTTATTTAGCCTCTTCTGCAGTCTCTAACTGTAAAGCGACTTGTGTTTGGGAGGTTCTTCCTTTTACAAGCATTTTCTTTCCTTTATTTCAGACCAATTACAGCATATTTATTCATTCAAAGGATTTATATCAACCTTGCCTTTTTTGGCTCAATATGATGATGATGATGATGATATTGGATTTATATCCCACCCTCCACTCCAAGGAGTTTCAGAGCGGCTCACAAGCTCCTTTACCTTCCTCCCCCACAACAGACACCCTGTGAGGTAGATGAAGATATTGGATTTATATCCCGCCCTCCACTCCAAAGAGTCTCAGAGCAGCTCACAAACTCCTTTACCTCCCCCCCCCCCCACAACAGACACCCTGTGAGGTAGATGAAGATATTGGATTTATATCCTGCCCTCCACTCCAAAGAGTCTCAGAGCAGCTCACAATCTCCTTTCCCTTCCTCCCCCACAACAGACCCCCTGTGAGGTAGATGAAGACATTGGATTTATATCCCGCCCTCCACTCCAAAGAGTCTCAGAGAGGCTCACAATCTCCTTTCCCTTCCTCCCCCACAACAGACACCCTGTGAGGTGGGTGGGTCTGGAGAGGGCTCTCACAGCAGCTGCCCTTTCAAGGACAACTCTGCGAGAGCTATGGCTGACCCAAGGCCATTCCAGCAACTGCAAGTGGAGGAGTGGGGAATCAAACCCGGTTCTCCCAGATAAGAGTCCGCACTTAACCACTACACCAAACTGGCTCTCCTTGTTTTTGTGTTTGCAAATCCAAACACAAAATATACTAGGTACAATAAACCTCCCCAAATTTCTGGAGTTAGGCTTCTCTCTATTGGGGAGGGGCCATGTTTCAGTGGTAGAGCATCTGCTTGACATGTGGAGGGTCCCAGGTTCAGTCCCTGGCATCTCCAGTTAAAAAGGACCAGGAAGGAGGTGATGTGAAAGACCCCAGCCTGAGACCTTGGAGAGCCACTGCCAGTAGGTGAGACTGACCTTCATGGCCATTGGTCTGATTCGGTAGAAGGCAGATTGATGTGGTCATTAACAACCCACAGAAATAAAATGCGCAGAAACCCACAGAAACACGAAAGGCAACTTTGGTATTATGCTCTCTTTCTCTTCCAGCTGGTGTCTACTTCTTGAACTCCCAGGACATGTGGGCTGTGTTCCAAAATGAAAGGTGTTGAGTTCAAACATGCCTGGAAGTCCTCACCTCTAATACTAGATAGGTGGATTCTTTGATTGTACACATGAAGCTGCCTTATACTGAATCAGACCATGGGCTCATCAAGGTCAGTATTAGCTACTTAAACTAGCAGCAGCTGCCGCAGAGTCTCAGGCTGAGGTCTTTCACATCCCCAACTGCCTGGTTCTTTTAACTGGAGATGCTGGGGATTGAATCTGGGACGTTCTGCATGCTAAGTCGATATTCTCCCAATGTGGCTTTCAGGACCTGTTGCCCTCCATGGCATACATTAAGGTTTACACATTAGCACTGCAACTTCTAGTGTCTTTTAGTGGGAAAGGGAAGATGAGTTCAGGTTTTCTGAACATCAGTGTACCCACCACTACAGCCAGGTGGCACAAAACGCCTCTGAGGTGCCCCAAGCCTTTTTGCAGCTAAGCCCTGCTGAGCCAAGGAGGCATAAAATTGTGCTGCACGTCTTATAGGCCCTGAGCCTGCCCTGGCAGGGACAGCGGGATATAAATAAAAGTTTATTATTATTATAGCAACACCCCTTTCAGGAAAGCCTGTCACTGTCAACGCATGGACTTTGCAGCCACCCTCTTTTCCAGCCAGCCCCTAGGGTTACCAACTCTGGGTTGGTAAATTACTGGAGATTTGAGAGCAGAGCCTCTGGAAGACAAGTCGTCCGAGGATGGAGCTCAGCAAGAATGTGACGCCAAAGTTGCCATTTTCTCCAAGGGAAGGGGTTTTTCTAGTGTGGAGCTCGACAATACCCCGACTGCCTGCCTCAGTTTCCCCCCTTGTGTCCACAGTGTTTCCCCTCCCAATACATTTTCTCCCAAGGGTTGCCAACGTCCAGGTGAGGCCTGGAGATCCCTCCCAGAATGACAATCAATCTCCAGACAACAGAGTTCAGTTCCCCTGGAGGAACCAGCAGCTCAGGGGGAAACTCTGTGGAACTGCATCCTGGCTGAGCTTTCTCGCTCCTCCAGACCCCACGGATCTCCAGGAATTTGCCAAGCAGAAGTTGGCAACCTGAGCATCCCTTCCCCTCCCTCCTTAGGAAAACACTCCGCTGCCAAGCAACAGACCCTCCGTGACCTCTGACCCGAGGCGACACCACGCCGAGCCCTCCTTGGCGGTTCTCGCGAGATCGCCGCGTCACGCCACTCTGCAGGGAAGAGCCCGCACTGACCTGCCTGCCGCGTGACCGCTCTGCGCAGGCGTGCTTGACAGCCGCGGCGGGGTCAGGGGTCAGAGGAGCGGGAGGCGGAAGTGGCTCACAATCTGAGGCGGCGGCGTCGGGGCTGGTTCGCCTTCCTCCTTTCCCTCTCGCTCGCTCGGGCCCCGCAGGCCCGGCAGCCCCTCCACGGGCGGGCCCTATGAGTGTGTCCCTGGTGGTGCTTCGCTTGGAGCTGGCCGAGACTTCGCCCGTGCCGGGCGGCTTCCCTTACAGCGCGGCCGGTGAGCGGGCGGGGGAGGCGGGCGGTGACATTGCGGCTTCAGGCCTCACTCCTGCGCCCCGGGGGGTGGAGCCCGTGGAACTCCCTGCTGCGGGACGGCGCGGTGAGGGGCGAGACCGGGCCTCGGATGCAGCAGGAGCTCAAAGAGCGCAGCCCCTGAACCTCTCTGAGGGTTCCCCCTCCTCCTCCTCCCCTTCTACCTTGTCCATTGAATAGCAGCTGCAGCTGCATAACGATCCCTGGATGAGCTCCACCACCTGTTTTTCTACAAACCAGGCCTCGGATTCAGCAGGAGCTCACAGGAGCACAGCTCCTGAACCTTTCTGAGGGTTCTCCCTCCTCCTCCCCACCTTGTCCATTGAATAGGAGGAACAGCTGCATAACCATCCCTGGATGAGCTCCACCCCCTGTTTTTCTACAAAGCCAGGCCTTGACTTCAGTAGAAGCTTACAGGAGCACAGCTCCTGAACCTTTCTGAGGGTTCTCCCTCCTCCTCCCCTTCTACCTTGTCCATTGAATAGCAGCTGCAGCTGCATAACGATCCCTGGATGAGCTCCACCACCTGTTTTTCTACAAACCAGGCCTCGGATTCAGCAGGAGCTCACAGGAGCACAGCTCCTGAACCTTTCTGAGGGTTCTCCCTCCTCCTCCCCACCTTGTCCATTGAATAGGAGGAACAGCTGCATAACCATCCCTGGATGAGCTCCACCACCTGTTTTTCTACAAAGCCAGGCCTTGACTTCAGTAGGAGCTTACAGGAACACAGCTCCTGAACCTCTCTGAGGGTTCCCCCTCCTCCTCCCCTTCTACCTTGTCCATTGAATAGCAGCTGCAGCTGCATAACGATCCCTGGATGAGCTCCACCACCTGTTTTTCTACAAACGACCCCTGATGATGATGATAAGGCCTCGGATTCAGCAGGAGCTCACAGGAGTGCAGCCCCTGAACCTTTCTGAGGGTCCCCCCTCCTCCTTCATTGAATAGCAGGTGCAGCTGCCTAACAATCCCTGGATGAGCGCCAACACCTATTTTGTTACAAAAAGACCCCTGGTAATGATGATGATGATCAGGCTTTGAATTCAGCAGGAGCTCACAGGAGCACAGCTCCTGAACCTTTCTGAGGGTTCCCCCCCTCCTCCTCCTCCCCACCTACCTTGTCCATTGGATAGCAGGTGCAGCTGCATAACAATCCATAGATGAGCTCCACCACCTGTTTTTCTACTAAACCAGGCCTCAGATACAGCAGGAGCTCACAGAAGCACAGCTCCTGAACCTTTCTGAGGGTTCCCCCTCCTCCTCCCCACCTACCTTGTCCATTGAATAGCAGGTGCAGCTGCATAACAATCCCTGGATGAGCTCCACCATCCGTTTTTCTACAAAACCAGGCCTCGGATTCAGCAGGAGCTCACAGGAGCACAGCTCCTGAACCTTTCTGAGGGTTCCCCCCCTCCTCCTCCTCCCCACCTACCTTGTCCATTGAATAGCAGGTGCAGCTGCATAACAATCCATGGATGAGCTCCACCACCTGTTTTTCTACTAAACCAGGCCTCAGATACAGCAGGAGCTCACAGAAGCACAGCTCCTGAACCTTTCTGAGGGTTCCCCCTCCTCCTCCCCACCTACCTTGTCCATTGACAAGGTGAAGCTGCATAACAATCCCTGGATGAGCTTCACCACCTGTTGTTCTACAAAGCCAGGCCTTGGATTCAGCCCAAGACCCTTGGGCGAGAACGATCCACAAACAGGGTGGCCAACTTGAATTCCTGCAGTTTTGAGGGAGTGGGCCCTGGGGGACTACAGGGGTTGAGGAATGGAGGGACCTGCCCTAGAGGAGCCCACCTTCCACAGCAGCCATATTCTTCAAAAGAACTGGTCTCTGTTGTCTGGGAATCTGTTGTGATTCTGGAAGTTCTCCGGGTCCCCCCTGAAGATTGGCAGCCTTATCCTTAGAGGAGACGAGGCCTGTCTGAAGTGATCAACCAGAGGCTGTTTCAGAGGAAGTCTCTCCCCTATTGCTTCTTCTAGAGGGATAGCCATGCTAGCCTGCTGTGACCAAAATAACAGAAGGGCTATGGTCTGAATGCTAATAAAGTTATATATTTTATATCTTTTATATAAGACGTATATAGAACTGTATATAGAGGCTTATATCTGGCAATTGAATGTGTTAAAAGGTGCCCCCAGTGTCTTCTGTTACTGTTTTATTTTAGTAGTGAAGGGGATTTATTTGTGTTCATTGTGAAAGCAGCAAAACTCAGCCGTGCACTGGTGTGGTTTGGGTGGCCATGTAAGTTGGGGAAACTTCCTGGGTATGCAAAAATAAAAAACTTTGTAAAGTATTGGAAACTGGTAAACTGCTTTTGACAACAGGTTTGTCGATAGCTGCTTGCTTTAAAAGCAGCAGTACTGTGGTCTGAATTCTCTGCTCACGACCTGAGTTCTATCCCAGCGAAAGCTGGTTCAGGTAGCCAGCCCAAGGTTGACTCAGCCTTCCATGCTTCTGGGGTCAGTCAAATGAGTCCCCAGCTTGCTGGAGGGGAAAGTGTAGATGACTGGGGAAGGCAATGGCAAACCACCCCTGTAAAAAGTCTCCCGTGAAAACTTTGTGAAAGCAACTTCACCCCAGAGTCAGAAACGACTGGTGCTTACACAGGCGACCTTTCCTTTCCTTGTAGCTTCTAGCAAGTAATCATCTCTTCCAGGGAGCCCAGAATACTGGGTAAACTGGAAGAGGAATGATTCTCTTTCACTTGAGTAGTCGGTGTACATACTGCACTTTACTGAGATGGGTGTATGAGGTGGACAAGTACCTTAGTCTCAAGCCTTACCTTTAATAAGCCTGGAAATCTTAGTTGTAAGCTTGTCTTGAAGATGGTAATTGCTTTTCTGCAACATACTGACATAAATATTTGTCCACTTGAAAAATGTATCTGCTTGAAAAATTTGTTCTACCAAAATAAAAAAGTTTGTAATAACTGGTGCTTTTAGACTTCTTGACCTAACAGACTGACCTCTCTCCTGAGGCAGAGCCTCTTTTCTTATTCATTTTTAAGTTTCCCTTTTAAAAAATATATATGCGATGACATTTGAATGGTTTTGAATGATTTTTTTAATTCTGCTGCTTGTGCGTACGTGAGAGTTGATCTCTCCTCTAGCTGTTAAAGATACTGGGGGGGTGGGTTGAGAGAGCAGTTGCAAAGGTTCTGGTGTTCAGGTTCTGTGCAGAAAGAGGTACAAGAAGGGGAAGTTGGTATAGTCTATTAAGATAATTATGGTTAAAAGAAACAAACCCTGGGATTTTTTTTAACTGCCCTGCCCCTGTACTCATGTGGCTTCTGCCCACTTAAATTACTCATTATAGGTCACATCCCACTGATTGCATTGACTTGCATCACATAATCTTCCTTCAGCCTTAGTGAGAAAGGAGGACTGTAAATAAACTAAACGATCACTAATGTGGGCTCAAATTTCCAGAACATCCTTTAACCAGGACTTTTTTTTTTGTAACAAGTATCATCCAACTGGGGGGGGGGGGGATACTACTCCAAAACATAGGCAGGATCAGGGCACTGATTCATCTGAGCTGGCATACTTGTCCTGGCAGCTGCCAACCCAACACCTAAGCAAGTCCACAAACAAGGAGAAGATACCAGTCTCCCCCACACACCCACACACACAGCTGGTAGTCAGTAACTTGGTGCCTCTGGAGATGGCAGTTCCATTTAACCACAGTGCTGTGGTCTTCTCCATTTAAGCAGTCCTAGTTCTTTCTTGCCCCAGATATGGATGGTGGGAGAGAACATATGAACATATGAAGCTGCCTTCTACTGAATCAGATCTTTGGTCCATCAAAATCAGTATTGTCTTCTCAGACTGGCAGCGGCTCTCCAGGGTCTCAAGCTGAGGTTTTTCACACCTATTTGCCTGGACCCTTTTTTGGAGATGCTGGGGATTGAACCTGGGACCTTCTGCTTCCCAAGCAGATGCTCTACCACTGAGCCACCGTCCCTCCCCAGAGGAGGTATGAGAGAGGAGGGAGGTATGTCACGGAGAGATCCTGTCAAGGAAAGAAGAGCCCTTCAGTGCCTTCAAATTATCCCAGTTGGAAGATCCCAGATAGCTGCATTGCAACGGCTGTTTGTGTAATGCTGTTTCCCGACATGCTTGCCATCTGATAAATAATACACACCTTTGATAGGCTAAGTTAGGCCATGGGTGCATTGTAGCTCAAGGAATGAGGGACTTGACAGACAGGAAGGAAATCTTAATAGGGCTTCATGGTTTAATAGCTGGGCGCTGCTGTTATGCAGGTTTCTTGGGTCATGTTTGGCTGTGGTTGTTTTGTTCTGTTCCGGCTAGCAGGCAGTTGTTAGAATGAAATGAATCACTCTTTCTGCTTAGCCTCTGACATGTCTAATGAGGAACTCCAGAAGACGGCACTAGCTGCAGCCGCGGCCTGCTTGGAAGGGAAGGCGCCGGTGGAGAAAGCAGCCATCATTCACCAGCACATCGGCCGCAGAGAGATGACAGATATGATCATTGAGACTTTAGAACCCAACTCAGGTACTTGCAAACTGCCACTCTGGATTTTTGTACCCAGCACATATGCAAGAAATGCTCTTCTGGGGGTGGGGTGGGGTGGAGTGGGGGGAGATCAGTTAAGCCAAAGGCTTCGGTTATCTCTGTGGTGCAGACTGCCTCCATACAGCAGTTGGACCGCTCTGAAAACTGCTTTGTGAAAAGCCAGTTACCTGGCCGCCTGCCAAGTAAGAATTGTCTCTAGGGGATCGAGCAAGGACGCTTCTGTTCTCTGGCAGAGACTGGGTCTCTTCGTCTCTTTCCCATTAAGTCATGGCTGCACCCTAACGGCACAGATCGTTGTTCTTGGGGAGGCAGATGGGTACTGTAGTTTGTGCTCTTGTTGCAAACCTTAGTGGACTGACTGGAGAGCCAGTTTGGTGTAGTGGTTAAGTGTGCGGACTCTTATCTGGGAGAACCGGGTTTGATTCCCCACTCCTCCACTTGCACCTGCTGGAATGGCCTTGGGTCAGCCATAGCTCTCTTATCTGGGAGAACCGTGTTTCATTTCCCACTCCTCCACTTGCAGCTGCTGCAATGGTCTTGAGTCAGCCATAGCTCTCTAATCTGGAAGAACCGGGTTTGATTCCCCACGTCTCCACTTGCAGCTGCTGGAATGGCCTTGGGTCAGCCAGAGCTCTCTTATCTGGGAGAACCGGGTTTGATTCCCCACTCCTCCACTTGCACCTGCTGGTATGGCCTTGGGTCAGCCTTAGCCCTGGCAGAGGTTGTCCTTGAAAGGGCAGCTGCTGTGAGAGCCCCCTCCAGCCCCACCCACCTCACAGGGTGTCTGTTGTGGGGGAGGAAGGTAAAGGAGATTGTGAGCCGCTCTGAGACTCTTCGGAGTGGAGGGCGGGATATAAATCCAATATCATCTTCTTCTTCTTCTGGCAAGGCTCTTTCAAAGGCAGAGCTGAAAGGAATTCCCAGATAGGGTCTCTGTTTATTGATTCAGTGGCCAGAACAAAGAGAAATGAAAAAGGACATAATCTCCCGGCTGTATACTTGGCTTGATGCTTTCTTGTAAAATACACTCCCTGGATTTTGGATGGCTCCTGGGCAGATTTTTGGCATGGGATGCTTTTTAAGACAGGGACCAGAATGGAGCTACTGTGGCAAAAGCAAGCAGTGCGAGATAGCTATTCTGTTCCAGGTGGTGGAAGGGAAGAGCACATAGCAATAACAAAAACTTTTGCGAGTTTAACTCACTCCCTTGTGACTTTTTCTCTTTGACAAGCATTTCTTTAACCTTTCAGCACTGTTTCCTCTAGTGTGCTGTTGTAAGGCTAGATGGCCTCTTAGTTCATTTGACTCTGGTTCTGTGACTTATTTACCTATCCGCAGTTTCCCAACAAAGCAAGCCCCAAATGGTTCCAGGGTGAGATGCGACTTGAAAATGCTGAGAGCTGCAGCTTTTTCGTCTTCACCCAAAGGGTGATTAACACATGGAATTCACTGCCACAGGTGGTGGTGGTGGCTACAAGCATAGATGGCTTCAAGAGGGGACTGGATAAGCATATGGAGCAGAGGTCCATCAGTGGTTATTAGCCGCAGTGTATTGTTGGAACTTTGTCTGGGGGCAGTGATGGTCTGTATTCTTGGTGCTTGTTGGGGGCACAGTGTGAGGGCTTCTAGCCCCACTGATGGACCTCCTGATGGCACTTGGTTTTTTTTGCCACTGTGTGATGCAGAGTGTTGGACTGGATAGGCCAGGGGTGGCCAACAGTAGCTCTGCAGATGTTTTTTGCCTACAACTCCCATCAGCCCCAGCCAGCATGGCCAATGGCTGGGGCTGATGGGAGTTGTAGGCAAAAAACATCTGGAGAGCTACCGTTGGCCACCTCTTGGATAGGCCATTGGCCTGATCCAACATTGCTTCTCTTATGTTCTTCCAAAGACCCGTTCGTTGTTGTTGTTAGATTCCTTTTATTGTGCTTGAAAATGAGGCATTTGCACAGCCGGATTTTCTCTCAAGCTATTTCTGACCTTGGTCTTCCTTGCTTTTTGTTGTTGTTGTTGTTGAAAGATGAGATGAAAGCAGCAATGGAAGAAGGGAAAGCTGCTGAGGCTTCCTCCCCAGAGGACCGAAGCAAACCCGACGGCCAAAGCGCGGGGACAGCTCCAGACTCACCCTCCAAGCAGCTTCCGGACCAGATCTCCTTCTTTAGCGGGAACCCGTCCGTTGAAATAGTTCACGGTATTATGCATCTCTACAAGACCAAGTAAGAACATAGCGCCCTTTGAGGGGGCACAAGGCAAGGTTGCCTCCAGGGCTTGGCTTCAAA
The DNA here is from genome assembly GCF_032191835.1 of Heteronotia binoei. NCBI lineage: Eukaryota > Metazoa > Chordata > Lepidosauria > Squamata > Gekkonidae > Heteronotia > Heteronotia binoei. The sequence goes on along the minus strand of NC_083233.1, from coordinate 80,442,258 downwards.
GGAATTTCCCTGCTCCTGGGTGAGAACCTTTGCATTCAACCCCAGGATTTCTTGGGAGGAAGGTTGGGATGCTTGACTTGGTCCGTGTGAGCAGGAGGAAAGAGCAAGTCCGGTGGCATCTTAAAAACTAGCGCAATTTGTGACAGGGTAGGAGCTTTTGTGAGTCACTCCTCACTTCATGTCTGTGTGGGGATGCTGCCAGTGTTAAATCTTTATTGCAAGGGTGTCAAACTCATTTGTTATGAGGGCCGGATCTGACATAAATGAGACTTTGTTGGGCCGGGCCATGCTAGTGTGTACCTATTTAAGATTAAATAGCAGAGATATAAACTTTATAAAGGACACAGACTAACACAATTAAATATTTTTTTTAAAAAAAAAAACCCTTAAAACATGCTTAAAATGTTAGCACTCGGTTTTAAAGGTGCTTTCTTTGTATTTCTCCCACGGGATCCAGGGAACTGGGCAAAGGAAGCTCTGGCTCTTTCCTTCCTTCCCCAGGAAACCGGTGGGGGAGGAGCCTCAGCCAGTAGAAGTAAGAGAGGCTTGGTTCAGTAGCTCTGCTGTGTGATTGAGAAAGCCTGGATAAACAAGCGCTCCCTCCCCACTTCCTCCCCAAGGGAGGAGCCTCAGCCAATGGAGAAAATAGAGGTTTTGCTCTGTAGCTGCTGTGCAGTTGAGCAAGTCTTGCAAGCTGTGATGCAGAAGGAAGCAAGAGAGGGAGAAGGAAGCAGATGACAACCAGTTACTTGGGGGCCTGATTTGGCCCCTGGGTTGCAAGTTTGACACCCCTGCTTTATTGTAACTGCATACAACTGTGGTATTGAAGAGCAGAGGCTCGTGTGCCGGCATCCTAGAGCAGAGAGTTTCAAGCTTTCTGCCCTCAGGGAGTCCTTTCCTTGTTAATGGATCTGCTTAGGTCTGTTATGGGACCCCTGCATTATACAGAGGCTTTTGAGTCATGACCTCAGATGTTAAGGCAGCACTTTTGGAGGCCTGTTCCAGGACTTTGGTGCCCTTGCAGCTGCTCTTCACGAACCGAGAAGGTTTGCACACATTGCTAGGTAGTGCTATGAAGCCTGTTCCAAGGAATCTTCTCCACCATTACTGGTATTCTCCTTGAGGAACCCGTGATAGGTTTGCCTGGAATGCAGCTTGGAAGTCACTGTTTTAGAAATGTAATAATGACCCCTTGGTAGCCAGTCTCAGAGCTGGCTTAAAATGGTGTTTAGGGATGAATCAGTCATTCAGTTCTGCATTAGGAAACCGGAGGCTGCAATCGAGGAAGTGGCTTGGCCCTTCTGCACCAAACAGCTACGCTGCTGAGTTTTTTAGAAAAATGTCTCAAAATTCAGTAGAAGTTTCTTGATTCCACAATTGACAAAGAGATGCCTTTTGTGCTTTATTATTTTGTTTTGAAGTTCTTGAGGCATTGTGATGCCATGATGCAGTGTGGCATTTGGACATGTGGCTTTCTTTGGATGTAACAGCAAACCGCGGTTTTGCTGCCATGTGAACAGACTTGGGGAGAATCTTATGTATTCTTCCCTCTCCTCAACTTTGGTGACTAGTATTTCTAGGTTTGTGTCAAAGCTCAGCCTAACATTACATCCCAACAAGCAAACCATGATTTGTACTAGCTCTGCAAACCCAGGGTTCCAAATCACATTTTGTTCCCTTTGGATTCCTGGGTTTGCTGAGAGGGTGGAAATCGTAGTTTGTCCACTGAAATGTAATGGCAAGCTATGGGAATAACCCTTGCCCCACTCAGAGGGAGTGTGCCAGCTGGTGGAAACCCTAGCCCTGTTTGCAGAGTGGCAAGCCATCAATTGCTGCTGCATCTCAATCAGAGGCCATGTGGCGCAGAGTGGTAAAGCAGCAGTACAGCAGTACTGTGATCTGAATTCTCTGCTCATGACCTGAGTTCGATCCCAGTGAAAGCTGGTTCAGATAGCCGGCCCGAGGTTGACTCAGCCTTCCATCCTTCCGAGGTCAGTCAAAGGAGTCCCCAGCTTGCTGTGGGGAAAGTGTAGATGACTGGGGAAGGCAATGGCAAACCACCCTGTAAAAAGTCTGTCGTGAAAATGTTGTGAAAGCAACGTCACCCCAGAGTCAGAAACGACTGGTGCTTTCACAGGGGACCTTTCCTTTTGAAGAGCCATGCGGCGCAGAGCGTTAAAGCTGCAATACTGCAGTCCTAAGCTCTGCTCACGACCTGAGTTCTATCCCAGCGGAAGCTGGATTCAGGTAGTCAGCCCGAGGTTGACTCCGCCTTCCATCCTTCCGAGGTCGGTCAAATGTGTACCCAGCTTGCTGGAGGGAAATCGTAGATGACTGAGGAAGGCAATGGCAAACCACCCCGTAAAAAGTCTGCCGTGGAAATGTTGTGAAAGCAACGTCACCCCAGAATCAGAAATGACTGGCGCTTGCACAGGGGACCTTTCCTTTCCTTTCTTCAATCAAACCTGTGACAAGTTCAGCCCCCCCCCCCCCCTTTTATAGATCATGTTATATTATGCAAGGTGCTTAAACATCTGGAAATGGTGCTTCCAGTAAGACATGCAATTTCTTTTTTCAAAAAAGTATATTGGTCCTCTGCTCATGGAGCTTTGTGCCTCACATACTTGTGCGCTGAAGGTGATTTTGATTGTGAGGTTTTAATGTTCTAAGGTAGGTAATCCCCTGTGCTAATACCAGGCATTTCCAACTCTGGGGTGACATCGCATCAGGATGTTTTCACAGCAGACTTTTTACAGGGTGGTTTCCCCTTGCCTCCCCCAGTCATCTCCACTCCCCACCCCCAGCAAGCTGAGTACTCATTTTACCGACCTCGGAAGGATGGAAGGCTGAGTCATCCTCGAGCCGGCTACCTGAATTCGGCTTCCGCCGGGATCGAACTCAGGTTGTGAGCAGAGCTTGGACTGCAGTACTACAGCTTTACCACTCTGTGCCATGGGGCTCCTTTTAATGTTCTAGGGCAGGGGTGGGGAACAGTGGCTCTCCAGATTTTTTTTGCCTACAACTCCCATCAGCCCTAGACATTGGCCATGCTGGCTGGGGCTGATGGCAGTTGCAGGCAAAAAAACATCTGGAGAGCCACTGTTCCCCACCCCTGTATCTAGGGATTTAAAAAGAACATACTGAAGACCATTCTCACCCTGAGTGTGATCTATGGGCTGGTTGCAGGGTCTCTCGCATCAGTGTCTCTAAAGAGATGCTTCCATTAAGATTATGATAACAGACCAATTTGTTACATTTAGTTGGTTAAACTGCCTTTTTATGAAATGCAAAATCTGGTTGATTCACGCTGATAAAACAGCATGCGAAATCCTAATGCTGGCTCTGATCTGTTGCAATATCTTACAGGGATGCATTGATCAGTGGGAACGTATTGGGGTCAGAATTCACACACATTGAGAGCTAAAGAACTCTGGGAAACCCATCCGGTGTCACTGTCTCCGCTAATAGCAGTACACCGTAACAAATATCTTTTGTGTTATGGCTGGCAATTGGACTGAGACCATCAAACGCTGCTGAACTTACTGATCCTTCTGACTTTGTCTCGGCAGCAAGATGACCTCCTTAAAAGAAGACGTGCGGCGCAGTGCCATGCTGTGTATTCTCACCGTTCCGGCCACAATGATGAGCCACGACCTCATGAAGTTTGTGGCTTCTTTCTATGAAGTTATTGAACACATGAAAATCATTCGCGACTCCACACCGAACCAGTACATGGTCCTGATCAAGTTTAGCTCGCAGGTAAAAAATAAAATTATTCCCCCTTCAGCCAGCTTTGATCTCCAAATAGGCCGCTTCTTAGGCCTTTGGAAAGAGTTCTCCACCAGCGTTCATTTGGCCGTTTGTCAGTTACAAAGCACCTAGTGTGAACTGGATGCCATCTGCTGCCATGGAGGCCTCGGACCACATCAGCGGCCGTAATGGTCTGCTGGCTTTTGCTGTCCACAAGCTCCTTCCATGAAACTGTTCTCAGTTGGTAAAATGGCAAAGGTGTTCGTCTTGAGCATTGGAGACCCAGTTTCCAATGCCTGCCCTGCTCCAGAGCTCGGGCCTGCTGTGGGCTCTTCTTCTAATCTACTCTTCTAGGGGCATTGTATGGATAAAATGGGGCTGGGTGAGAGCTATGGATGATGATGATGATGATATTGGATTTATATCCCATCCTATACTCTTGAGTCTCAGAGCGGCTCACAATCTCCTTTTCCTTCCTCCCCCACAACAGACACCCTGTGAGGTGGGTGGGACTGAGAGGGCTCTCACAGCAGCTGCCCTTTCAAGGACAACCTCTGCCAGAGCTGTGGCTGACCCAAGGCCATGCTAGCAGGTGCAAGTGGAGGAGTGGGGAATCAAACCCAGTTCTCTCAGATAAGAGAGCTCTGGCTGACCCAAGGCCATTCCAGCAGGTGCAACTGGAGGAGTGGGGAAATCAAACCCAGTTCTCTCAGATAAGAGAGCTCTGGCTGACCCAAGGCCATTCCAGCGGCTGCAAGTGGAGAAGTGGGGTATCAAACCCAGTTCTCCCAGATAAGAGAGCTCTGGCTGACCCAAGGCCATTCCAGCAGGTGCAAGTGGAAGAGTGGGGAAATCAAACCCAGTTCTCCCAGATAAGAGAGCTCTGGCTGACCCAAGACCATTCCAGCAGGTGCAAGTGGAGGAGTGGGGAAATCAAACCCGGTTCTCCCAGATAAGAGAGTTCTTGCTGACCCAAGGCCATTCCTGCAGCTGCAAGTGGAGGAGTGGGGAATCAAACCCGGTTCTCCCAGATAAGAGAGCTCTGGCTGACCCAAGGCCATTCCAGCAGATGCAAGTGGAGGAGTGGGGAAATCAAACCCGGTTCTCCCAGATAAGAGAGTTCTGGCTGACCCAAGGCCATTCCTGCAGCTGCAAGTGGAGGAGTGGGGAATCAAACCCGGTTCTCCCAGATAAGAGAGCTCTGGCTGACCCAAGGCCATTCCAGCAGCTGCACGTGAAGGAGTGGGGAATCAAACCCAGTTCTCTCGGATAAGAGACCGCACACTTAACCTCTACACCAAACTGGCTCTCCTGCTATCCTGAAATGGCTGTGGGGGGCAGCTGGGATCCTTCTACAGAGCTGATCTTTTTTTTCTGTGCCTAGCCTACCTGATAGGGTTTTTGGGGGGGTTAAAAGGCGGGCCATCTGTGCTGCTGAATGAGCTCAGTGGGTAGGATACAAATAAATCATTTCACTTCCTGCTGGGGGTGGTGAAAAAGAGGAAAGTGGGGGGGGGGGAGGCGGCACCATTCCCCAAGGTACGCGCGGCTCTGAGTCGTTGGCCAACCACTTCTGTGTCAGAGTGCTGTTTGCTCTGCCAAGCGCCTCTTCTCCAGAGACATTCAGAGCCTTCAATCTAATAGTTGATTCAAATTGCTCAGCTTCCTGCTCCAAATGGCCTTTAATTGTAATTACTGTCTGCAGTGCAGTTTCCCCATCATTCTCTGTGTGATTTAGTTTGTACGTGGATTCGAAAGCGGTGACTCAGGCGAGTGGGAGGAAGAGGAATTTTAGCCGCTGGGTCTGCCTTGAAGCGGGAAACCTGCTCTCTAAGGTTGCAGAAGCCAGAGTCATCCTTTCAGGGAACCTGTGCAGGGGATGTGGATGTGCAAGAAATCCATAGGGGTGCAGTGGTTGTATCCATACCTGAGAGATTCCAGGCCTGAAAATTTGAAAGCTGGCTCTAAGCTTCTGATGCCTAGCAGTTTGTCCTAATTTCTAAATGCAACTTAATGCCATTCGTACACTTTATTTTTTAAAACTTTGGGCTGGCAGATTGCTTCTCTCCAATGCAAGTCTGAGTGTGCCCACAGAGGAGGTTACTGGTTAAAAGTTTTGGGGGCCCTGGGCAGAGAATAGCTGGGGCCCTTTTCCTGCCCGCCCATCCGCATGTCCCTCCATCACTGCCCCATGGATCTTTCACAAACCTTACTCATTCTCCTAGCAGAACACCTGCCCTTCTCTCAGCAGCCTTGTGCAGAATGCGCACCAAGAGCGGTGGTTGGAAGGCTGGCAAGGAAGCTGGGGGGTGGCGGCGGGGGGGCAGGGAATGCAGACGGGAGGGGGGCGGTCTTGGGCCCTGGCAACTGCCTTGCCTCTGGGTATGTTGCTGATAAAAACAAACGCGGTTGCAGTGGTCTCTCTTCCTGTCATCATTTCAAGAGTTTCTGTTTTTGTTTGAGTTTGCTCCAATCCTGATTTTGGAAACTGCGCTGATAAGAAAAGACAGCAAGCATTGTTTGATCTGAGGAGCATAAGAACTGTTGACTCTATCCCCCCCCCCCCAATTGCCCAAGAACTGCTAAATCAGGGGTGTCAAACATCCAGCCTGGGGGCCAAATCAGGCCCCTGGAGGGCTCCTATCAGGCCCCCGAGCAACTGGCTGCCATCTACTTCCTTCTCCCTCTCTCTTGCTTCCATCCGCATCACAGCTTGCCAATCATCTCTTCCTTCTTTTGGCAGCCCATGTGTGGTGCTGAGTCAGCCCAGCTGTTTTCCGTAGTGGTTAATTGTGCAAACTCTTTATCTGGGAGAACCGGGTTTGATTCCCCACTCCTCCAATATGAACCTGCTGATGTGACCTTGAGTCAATCACAAGATCTTGCAAAGCTGTTCTCTCAAGAGCAGTTTCTGTCAGAGCTCTCTCAGCTCCACCTACCTCACAGAGTGTCTGTTAGGGGAAGGTGATGGTAAGCTGCTCTGAGACTCCTTCAGATAGTGAAGGGCAGGGTATAAATCCTATCTCCTTCTCTTCTTTCTCCTCCTCCTGCTTCTCCTCCTCCACCACCATTTCAGCTCCTGCCAGACTTCCTTGCCCCTGGGGGGCAGACTATTTCAGGGGAGGTGGGCAGTGGGTGTGCCTGCCACATGGATGGAGCATCAGTGGCCTAGCAAATGCTCTTTGCTTTTCATAGTAATGCTGTGAGGTATTTGGGGAGGACGGCTCTTTACCTTGGTAGATACCCAGTCTGTCCAGCCTCTCACCTTTGCCTCCCCCCCCCCCCACTCAGGCAGACGCGGATAGTTTTTACATGACTTGCAACGGTCGGCAGTTCAACTCCATAGAAGAAGACGTTTGCCAGCTGGTCTACGTGGAGAGGGCCGAAGTCTTCAAGTCAGAAGACGTAAGTAGTTCCTTCTGTTCTTTGCAAAGGCTTTTGGGCAGCTGGGAGATCCTCCCCTTCATCTTCTTGAGAGGAGGCGCACAGACTTCACAGCCTCTCTGCCGCCCTGAGGTTCTTGCCAAATCTAAAGCTCACGAACACAAAACCACACAATTCAAGTCAATAATCTGAGCCTGAATGCTTCTCCCCGGCTTGGACTCACTGCATCACCTTGGGCCACTTGTTATGGGCATCCCATCTGCCGACAGCACGTGAGCAGCCAGGTGCTCATTTCTGATCAAGCCACACACCCCTTTCCCCCACCTCCTTCCTTTTTCCGTAACCCAGGGGTGTCAAACTCATTTGTTACGAGGGCCAGATCCGACATAAATGAGACCTTGTCAGGCTGGGCCATGCTTGTACCTATCTAAGATTAGGTGACGCAGAGCGGTAAAGCTGCAGTGCTGCCGTCGGAGCCCTCTGCTCACGACCTGAGTTTGATCCCGGCGGAAGCTGGGTTCAGGTAGCTGGCTCCAAGTTGACTCCGCCTTCCATCCTTCCGAGGTCGGTCAAAGGAGTCTCCAGTTCGCTGGGGGGAAAGCGTAGATGACTGGGGAAGGCAATGGCAAACCAGCCTGTAAAAAGTCTGTCGTGAAAACATTGTGAAAGCAGCGTCACCCCAGAGTCGAAAATGACTGGTGCTTGCACAAGGGACTACCTTTACCTTTTTTTTTTTTTTTAGCAGAGATATAAACTTTTTAAAGGACACAGACAAACACGACTAAAGTTTTTTTAAAACTTAAAATATTAGCATTTGTTGGTCTTAAAGATGCTTTCTTTGTATTTCTCCCCTGGAATCCAGGGAGCTGGGCAAAGGAAGCTCTGGCTCTTTTCCCTCCCTCCCCAGGGGACCTCAACCAATGGAGAAAATCCAGATTTTGCTCTGTTGCTCCTGTGCGATTGAGCAAGGCTTGCAAAGCAAGCTGAGATGCTGAAGGAAGCAAGAGAGAGGGAGAAGGAAGCGGACAAGAGCCAGTTGCTCGGGGGGGGGGGGCTGATTTGGCCCCCGGGCTGCCTGTTTGACACCCCTGCTGTAACTTGTATCTCTAACCCCATAGCACTCCTGCCCATAGCACACCAGATCCCTCAAACATGAGAGCCCACCTGACTGTCTTCGTACTGCTGCTCTTTCTTCTTTCTTTGCTGTTGATCCCACTGTCCCCTTGCCCCATATCCAGCCACTTTCCCAGCATCACCTGCAGCCTGCTAGAGAAGGGTGCCTTTAGCAACAGCTAGAAGTCATTGCTTAGTTTTAACTAAGTTACACATTTGGGTAGCTGCTTTGACCTCCCCACCTCCTACGTCTCAGCCCAGGTCTTTTCCCAGCCATCCAACCTGCCTCACTTTTCCTCAGTCTTTTCATACCCATTTCTAGCATCTAGTTTTTGCTACCGGTAGCTCTTGCCTCTTCTCCCCCTCCCCCAGTCTCCGTTACGCATTGGACAGACTTGGGCCTCTGTCAGCCCACCGACCTTCCTTCCAGGTCTGTCTGTGTGTCTGCCGCAAGGGGAGGAGCACAGCTGTCTTTTCGGCAGCCGCAGGGGGCAATGGGTTAGGGTCGTCTGCGACAGCTGTTAAGAGGACAAACGGCCGCCACCGTAAAGCCTGTTGCAGACGTTAAGAAGGGGTGCCGAGCGTCACGCGTCACGCAGCGTCTCGGGGGACTGACCAAGACTTGGCGTTCTTCTCGTGAAGGGAGCCAGCCTTCCGGTCATGGACCTGACCGAGCTGCCCAAGTGCACCGTCTGCCTGGAGAGGATGGACGAGTCCGTCAATGGGATTCTCACCACCCTTTGCAACCACAGTTTCCACAGCCAGTGCCTGCAGCGGTGGGAGGACACCACGTAAGCTGTTCTCTTTGCTCGGTAGTTGGCAATCGGGGGCGTGTTGGGAGGAGGGGCTGCTTGCAGGGGGTCGAAGCCCCCGGAAGGGAAGCTGGAGTGGGGAAGGCCGGATGTGGGGATGGCACAGTTCCCCCAGGGAAGGAGCTGAAGTAGCCCTGGGTGTTACGAAGAGTGCATTTGTATGTTCAGTCGCGGCAGGAGCTTTTGAGAGCAGGCCGCATTTAATAGGTACGGGGACAGTCGCTTAAGAAAACCGTTTCCCCGTCAAAACTGACTTGCAGTAGCCAGTCCGCACCGCTTTGGTCAACTCATCTGTGTGGGTCGGCCTCAAAGATAGAATATTTTTACAAGAATGATTTGCCCGGCCTACTTTTGCTGTTGGCCTCAGCCCGGAGACCAAGCGGACCACTGGGGAACGGAGAGCCGCAACTTTCTTCAAAATCAGAGTGCTTCTCCCCCCCCCCCCCCCATTGTGGAAGCATTTGGAATTGGCAGAAGGGAGAAAAGCAGGCTTTGGACCGTGCTGAGCCGATGGACTGCCAATTTGGGGGGGGGGCGGGGGGGGAGGTTTGCCCAGCCTAGGTACTCAAGGGGGGTAGTTTGGTTCTCCTTGAGAATGCCCTGCGATCAGCTCTGCCGCAAAGCTTGAGGCTCAGGGTCTTGGAGGCAACTTAATTGGTACATTAATGACAACCCAGTAGGGCAAGTTAACTGTTTTAAATACTTGGGAGTCTTCTTCCAGTCGTATAGCAACTGGACAGCCCAGAGGAAGAAAGCGTTAAAATGGGTCAAAACTAGTCTGTCCACTGTTGTTAGATTTTTGTGTGTGTGAAGGGTAGCCAGTTTGTCCCCACAGCCGTGAAAGTTTTCAATGCTAAAGTTGTGTCCCAATTACTTTACAGTATCCCTGCCTAGATAGATTCATGTAATTCACTTGTTGAGCAGATCCAGGCCATATTTTTTGTGACGTATCCTTGGGGAGTAGATGATGTCTGTACAGATTGTGCCTGGAGGCACAGGGCAAAGTCTTCTGATGACTAGAACTCTGCTCTTGACACTGTCGTTTTGGCTATGCTTCCGCTACAGGGCAGTGCTGAGTAATAAATCTCCCTGATGCTGTTGGATACATTTTCATCTAATTGGCTTCATTTAATCTTGTGGAAAACACAGGTCAATTGATATCCCTCTGGACTCCCTTTTTATGTGATGTGAATTTCCAGTATTTAAAACCCTGAAACAGAGACATTGAGAAACAAACCGTCTGGTCCCTTGCACGTAAAACTTGTCCTCCTCTGTAGTTTATTATAACACATAGGGGCTTTCAGCTGCCTATTTTACGCAGCTTACAGCCCCACAGTGACGTCATGCCTTTATGCTCACATGATTTAACATCTTCCCATCAGAAGTTCTTTATGAGAGATTCACGAACTTGCCTCTACCATGAAAGAACCTGCCCGTGCAGTAGTAGGGAACCAGAATCGGCTGCTCATATTTTGCTTCGATGTGAATTTTATGTCCAAATACGGGAGATGGTCCTGTTTTGCTTAATGGGCGTAGCCTTCCAGAAGCAAGACTTGTTTCCCTTCTTTTGTCGCTTCAGTGTTCCCATCTCACCCTCTCAGTAGAAAGGTTCCTTCCGACTGCTGTGAGAATCAGGGAATATAAGATTAAAGGTTTGGAGAGAGGATTGATTTTTGATTGTACTCTGTGTATTTAAATACTGGTTTTGTTTTGTTTTTAAGAACATAAGAGAAGCCATGTTGGAGCAGGCCAATGGCCCATCCCGTCCAACACTCTGTGTCACATAAGAACATCAGAGAAGCCATGTTGGATCAGGCCAATGGCCCATCCAGTCCAACACTCTGTGTCACATAAGAACATCAGAGAAGCCATGTTGGATCAGGCCAGTGGCCCATCCCGTCCAACACTCTGTATCACGCAGTGGCCAAAATACACACACACACACACTGTGGCTAATAACTACTGATGGATCTCTGCTCCATATTTTTATCCAATCCCCTCTTGAAGCTGGCTATATTTGTAGCCGCCACCACATCCTGTGGCAGTGAATTCCACATGTTAATCACCCTTTTGGTGAAGAAGTACTTTGTTTTATCCGTTTTAACCCGACTGCTCAGCAATTTCATTGAATGCCCACGAGTTCTTGTATTGTGAGAAAGGGAGAAAAGGACATCTTTCTCTACTTTCTCCATCCCATGCATAATCTTGTAAACCTCTATCATGTCACCCCACAGTTGACGTTTCCAAGCTAAAGAGTCCCAAGCGTTTTAACGTTTCTTCATAGGGAGAACTTATGCCAGAGCCAGTTTGGTGTAGTGGTTAAGTGTTTGGACTTTGATCTGGGAGAACTGGGTTTGATTCCCCACTCCTCCACTTGCACCTGCTGGAATGGCCTTGGATTAGCCATAGCTCTCGCAGGAGTTGTCCTTCAAAGGGCAGCTGCTGTGAGAGCCCTCTCAGCCCCACCCACCTCACAGGGTGTCTGTTGTGGGGGGAGAAGACACAGGAGATTGTAAGCCGCTCTGAGTCTCTGATTCAGAGAGAAGGGCAAAGTATAAATTTGCAGTCTTCTTCTTCTCCACTCCTCCACTTGCAGCTGCTGGAATGGCCTTGGGTCATCCATAGCTTGCAGGAGTTGTCCTTGAAAGGGCAGCTGCTGTGAGAGGCCTCTCCAGCCCCACCCATCTCACAGGGTATCTGTTGTGGGGGGAGAAGATATAGAAGATTGTAAACCGCTCTGAGTCTCTGATGCAGAGAGAAGGGCGGGATATAAATCTGCAATTTTTCTTCTTCCTCTCCTGTTGGAGGGCCAGTTTGGTGTAGTGGTTAAGTGCGTGGACTCTTATCTGGGAGAACCGGGTTTGATTCCCCACTCCTCCACTTGTGCCTGCTGGAATGGCCTTGGGTCAGCCATAGCTCTCGCAGAGTTGTCCTTGAAAGGGCAGCTGCTGTGAGAGCCCTCTCAGCCCCACACACCTCACAAGAGTGTCTGTTGTGGGGGGAGAAGGTATAGGAGATTGTGAGCTGCTCTGAGTCTCTGTCCTTGAAAGGGCAGCTGCTGTAAGAGCACTCTCAGCCCCACCCACCTCACAAGGGTGTCTGTTGTGGGGGGAGAATATACAGGAGATTATAAACCGCTCTGAGTCTCTGATTCAGAGAGAAGGGCGGGACATAAATCTGCAGTCTTCTTCTAGACTGACTGACTGACTTTGAGACCCGCTGCCTAGGTAACTGCAAGAGCCATCCATCCGTGGAAGGGTCCACCACAAGGCTTTTCTTGTCTAGGAGATTATCAAGATTTACCTTAGTGGGTATATGACCATGGCGGCCCTGGTTGGGGAATGGGGCTGGTCTAGCTGACCCCGGGGATCGTGAATGGTGGGCAGCAGAACAGAGCTGTCCCCTTGTCCTCTGGTGACCTGCCTGCCCTAATGTCAGTGCAGTTGAGAAATCCCCTCTCCCAAACACACACAGCTCAGCCATCAACAGGTGTTGTTAACCACGCAGGCCTTCTTTTCAACTGGGCCGTGCCTTTCCTCACCTGTGGAATGCATTTTATTTGGGCTTCAATTGTAGTGTAGTTTTCAATAGCTTCCAGTCATCCTCTAGCGATTTGAATCTCTTGGTGTTTTTCTACAGCTTCCTTTTTACTGTTCCCCTCATTCTTGTAAAGTTCCCGCTTTTGAAATCAAATGTTACAGTTTTGGACTTTAGGGGTAACTTTCCATTGGCCCGAATGCTTAACCTAAAAGCCTTGTGGTCACTGTTTCCAATCGGCATCACAACCTGTTTCCAGTTGGCGTCACAAACAGCCAGTTTGGTGTAGTGGTTAAGTGTGCGGACTCTTATCTGGGAGAACCGGGTTTGATTCCCCACTCCCCCACTTGCACCTGCTAGCATGGCCTTGGGTCAGCCATAGCTCTGGCCCAGGTTGTCCTTGAAAGGGCAGCTGCTGTGAGAGCCCTCTCCAGCCCCACCCACCTCACAGGGTGTCTGTTGTGGGGGGGAGAAGATATAGGAGATTGTAAGCTACTCTGAGTCTCTGATTCAGAGACAAGGGCGGGGTATAAATCTGCAGTCGTCGTCTTCTCCACTCCTCCACTTGCAGCTGCTGGAATGGCCTTGGGTCAGCCATAGCTCTGGCGGAGGTTGTCCTTGAAAGGGCAGCTGCTGTGAAAGCCCTCTCCAGCCCCACCCACCTCACATGGTGTTTGTTGTGGGGAGGAAGGGAAAGGAGATTGTGAGCCGCTTTAAGACTCTTCGTAGTGGAGGGCGGGATATAAATCCAATATCTTCTTCTTCTCTATATCTTTCACCAGGTCTCGAAACCCACTCAGAACTCCCACACAGAGCAATCACCACTCCCCCCCCCACCGCATCTATGTATTATCCAGTGGTGGCCAAGGGTAGCTCTCCTGATGTTTTTTGCCTACAACTCCCATCAGCCCCAGGCAGCACGGCCAATGGCTGGGGCTGGTGGGAGTTGTAGCCAAAAAAACATCTGGAGAGCTACCGTTGGCCACCCCTGTGTACAATCCTGTTTTTTAACATGTTGGGCAGTTGCTTAATTTCACTGCAAATGTGTACTTTAATAGTGTTCTTTTACTCTGGTGAAACTCCTTATCAGTTTTCTTGCACCACCATGCCTGATGGAACCGCTGAGCGTTGCATAGGATTCTGGGATGTTTTAGCTTGCATGGCCACTAGCCAGGCCCGTTGAGCTTACCTGCAAGTCCTCAGGTGACCCAGTTGTGTGTCCTAAAATATCTTCCTGTGATTGCACAATGCACTGGAAACCAGGGATAGCAGACAATCGATCCATCTTTCGAGTGGCTTTGCTGGTCTCTCTTTGAAGAAGCCCTGTTAAGCTTTTGAGAAGATAAGGTTAGAATCACTTGAGCACTGTCTAGTCACCGTGTTCTGGGGTAAATTCCAACCCTGGTATGAAATGTTGGGTGGACTTCCTTTGTGAGAAGGAGGTAACAGGAGAACCGAATGGTACCGTATCTGGGGGCACCGTCCCCCTAGCCGCCCAGTCAGCCTCTTGTCAGGGGAAGTCAGGTAATGAAATAATACATTCAGATACACAGAAGAGAACTTTCCTTCTGTTCTCTCCCTGGGTGGGGGTAAGGTGTGTGGGCCCAAGAGTCATACTTTTAAATGTGCGAAAGAATGGGAAGCCCAATGCCATAGGATTCAGACCTTGGGTTGAATCATGATGACGCAAAGATCAGGCGGAGGGAATTTGCTGGTGACTTTTTTGCTTTTAAGAGCCCCGTTGGCGCAGAGTTGGTAAAGTTGCAGTGCTGCAGTCCGAGCTCTCTGCTCACGACCTGAGTTCAATCCCAGCGAAAGCTGGGTTTTCAGGTAGCTGGCTTGAGGTTGACTCAGCCTTCGATCCTTCCGAGGTCGGTGAAATGAGTCCCCAGCTTGCTGGGGGGAAAGTGTAGATGACTGGGGAAGGCAATGGCAAACCACCCCGTCAAAAGTCTGCCGTGAAAACGTTGTGAAAGCAACGTCACCCCAGAGTTGGAAACGACTGGTGCTTGCACAGGGGACCTTTCCTATCAACACTGAAGGAGCCCTGTGGTGCAGAGTAGAAAAACTGCAGTACTGCAGTTGGAGCCCTCTGCTCACGACCTGAGTTTGATCCCAGTGGAAGCTGGGTTCAGGTAGCCGGCTCCAGGTAGACTCAGCCTTCCATCCTTCCAAGGTCGGTCAAAGGAGTCCCCAGCTTGCTGGAGGGAAAGTGTAGAGGACTGGGAAAGGCAATGGCAAACCACCCCGTCAAAAGTCTGCCGTGAAAACGTTGTGAAAGCAACGTCGCCCCAGAGTCGGAAACGACTGGTGCTTCCACAGGAGACTCCCTTGACCTTTTCTTTTGCTTTGGAGTTCTTGTCCAGCCAGCCTTTGGAAGGGTGACGCCTGGGAACGCCAGCTGAGGGCCCTCACCATTTTGGACCAGTCTCCTTGAGGACTGTAAACTTTGGGGAAATGAAAGCAGGGGGTTCTCCCAAGTGCTGGGTGGCCAAATAAATCAGTTTTCGGAATATGTGTGTTGGGGGGGGGGGTGCGGTGGCTACCCTGGGTCGAATGTGGCCTTCCCTTTTTATGTCACCCATCTTTGGCCTGAATTGTAACGGCTGCTCTTCCCTGGCTCTGCAGGTGTCCTGTGTGCAGGTACTGCCAAACGCCAGAGCCCGTGGAGGAGAACAAGTGCTTTGAGTGCGGAGTCCAAGAAGTGAGTGGCCGGCTGTGGGGGCGCGTGGGAGGTATTTGTCTTGATCTGACTGCTGCTGTTGCTCTCTCTGCATCGCCAAGGGGGGCTCGGCTTTTCGGGTGGTGGGGAGGTTGGTTTCAGGAGAGCTGACAGCTTCGATCTGACAGCTTCGATCTGACAATCCCTGGATGCGCTTTGCAAAAGCCCTAAGAGGGGACGTGGAGGAAGGAGGGGTTGGAGCATTCGCTCTTCTTAGAGAGGGGTATGTCCTCCTCATGATGATTGATGGCCCTTGGGTTCCTTAGCTCTAGGGGCCCTGGGGACAGATTCCTGTGACCATCACTGAGCCTGGTCTGTCTGTCACCTTAAGCACATCTTTGGCACAGGACAGATCAGATCACTTGTTTGTTTGTTTATGTGAGCCAATACTATCCGCAGGATTGGACGTTCAGTGAACCACGAAATACTTGGGCTGTAGCTCAAGCCAGAAATGTAACAAAACCCAGAACTGAAGCAAAGCATGTGTGTTAATATGACAAGTTCAATGACGCACCAGGAGCCAACCATAATAGTGATTTTGCGGAGCCGTTTGTAACGGTGCTACCTTATTGCCTGCGCAGAAAAGCCCTCTTGAATAATTTAGTTTCGCGTAGTTTGCAGAAAGTTCGTATTGAAATCAGTCTTGAGAGTTTGTGCTCGGTGGCGCTTTTGAGACTTGTGTAGTTTTATCCCATAAGTTTCCGTGTGCATGCACGCTTCTTTGGCTGCTTCTTTGTATCTGAAGCGGGTGTGCGCAGGAAAGCTTAAACTTAGAATAAAACTTTGTTGGTCTTCAAGGTGCCCCCTGGACTCCAGCTTTGTTCTGCTGCTTCCGACCAACACGGCCGCCCCCCTGAATGTGACGTCGGTCATGCTAGTCCTTAAAGTGCCTTTCTTGGATCTTTGCTTGCAACAAAACCTTCTAATGCTTTCGTCATACAGAACCTTTGGATCTGTCTAATATGCGGGCACATCGGATGTGGACGCTACGTGAGTCGGCACGCTTACAAGCATTTTGAGGAGACGCAGCATACCTATGCCATGCAGTTAACCAATCACAGAGTCTGGGACTACGCTGGAGGTACTTCTTTTCCTTAAGCGGCTGGGTCTGGCGTTGTGGCCGTCTCTTGAATGCGTGAAGCTGCCTTCTAACTGAGTCAGTTCACCGGTGTCGGTGTTGTCTACTCACCCTGACAAGAGCTCTCAGGCTGAGGTCTTTCACATCACCTGCTGCCTGGCTGTTTTTAACTGGGGATTGAACCTGGGACTTCCTGTACGCCAAACAGATGTTCTGTCATTAAGAACATAAGAGAAGCCATGTTGGATCAGGCCAATGGCCCATCCAGTCCAACACTCTGTGTCACACAGTGGCCAGTATATGTGTCTCTGTGTGTGTATATAAATATATATATATATACACACACACACACATATATACACACACACACACACACACACACATATTTATATATACTGTGTCTAATAGCCACTGATGGACCTCTGCTCCATATTTTTTATCCAATCCCCTCTTAAAGCTGGCTATGCTTGTAGCCGCCACCACCTCCTGTGGCAGTGAATTCCACACGTTAATCACCCTTTGGGTGAAGAAGTACTTCCTTTTATCCGTTTTAACCTGACTGCTCAGCAATTTCATTGAATGCCCACGAGTTCTTGTATTGTGAGAAAGGGAGAAAAGGACTTCTTTCTCCATCCCATGCATTATCTTGTAAACCTCTATCATGTCACCCCGCAGTCGACGTTTCCCCAAGCTAAAGAGCCCCAAGCGTTTTAACTTTTCTTCATAGGGCAAAGTGTTCCAACCCTTTAATCATTCTAGTTGCCCTTTTCTGCACTTTTCCCAATGCTATAATATCTTTTTTGAGGAGTGGTGACCAGAACTGCACACAGTATTCCAAATGAGACCGCACCATTGATTTATACAGGGGCATTATGATACTGGCTGATTTGTTTTCAATTCCCTTCCTAATAATTCCCAGCATGGCGTTGGCTTTTTTTATTGCAATCGCACACCGTCTTGACATTTTCAGTGAGTTATCTACCACCACAGCTCCTCCTTGAAGGAGGATGCTTTTCTCTATCTTTTCTGGGCACAGATACTTCCTACCCCAAGCACAAGCCAAATAAGGTGGCATGTTTTTTTTCAGATGGGAGAATGACAGTGGGTTCATGTGGGATGGGTGGACCAGGGTAGTAGAAGGTGATGATATTGGATTTATATCCCACCCTCCACTCCAAATCTGAGTATCAGAGCGGCTCACAATCTCCTTTAACTTCTTCCCCCACAACAGACACCCAGTGAGGTGGGTGGAGCTGAGAGAACTCTCCCAGAAGCTGCCCTTTCAAGGACAACTCCTACGAGAGCTCTGGCTGACCCAAGGCCATTCCAGCAGCCGCAGGTGGAGGAGTGGGGAATCAAACCCGGTTCTCCCAGATAAGAGAGCTCTGGCTGTCCCAAGGCCATTCCAGCAGCTGCGAGTGGAGGAGTGGGGAATCAAACCTGGTTCTCCCAGATAAGAGAGCTATGGCTGACCCAAGGCCATTCCAGCAGCTGTGAGTGGAGGAGTGGGGAATCAAACCCGGTTCTCCCAGATAAGAGAGCTCTGGCTGACCCAAGGCCATTCCAGCAGCTGCAAGTGGAGGAGCGGGGAATCCAACCCGGTTCTCCCAGATAAGAGAGCTATGGCTGACCCAAGGCCATTCCAGCAGCTGTGAGTGGAGGAGTGGAGAATCAAACCCGGTTTCTCCCAGATAAGAGAGCTCTGGCTGACCCAAGGCCATTCCAACAGCTGCAAGTGGAGGAGTGGGGAATCAAACCCAGTTCTCCCAGATAAGAGAGCTATGGCTGACCCAAGACCATGCTAGCAGCTGCAAGTGGAGGAGCGGGGAATCCAACCCGGTTCTCCCAGATAAGAGAGCTATGGCTGACCCAAGGCCATTCCAGCAGCTGCAAGTGGAGGAGTGGGGAATCAAACCCAGTTCTCCCAGATAAGAGAGCCATGGCTGACCCAAGGCCATTCCAGCAGCTGTGAGTGGAGGAGCGGGGAATCCAACCCGGTTCTCCCAGATAAGAGAGCTATGGCTGACCCAAGGCCATTCCAGCAGCTGCAAGTGGAGGAGTGGGGAATCAAACCCAGTTCTCCCAGATAAGAGAGCCATGGCTGACCCAAGGCCATTCCAGCAGCTGTGAGTGGAGGAGTGGGGAATCAAACCCGGTTCTCCCAGATAAGAGAGCTATGGCTGACCCAAGGCCATTCCAGCAGCTGCAAGGGGAGGAGCGGGGAATCAAACCCGGTTCTCCAGATAAGAGAGCTATGGCTGACCCAAGGCCATTCCAGCAGCCGCAGGTGGAGGAGTGGGGAATCAAACCCGATTCTCCCAGATAAGAGTCCGCACACTTCACCACTACACCAAACTGGCTGCTGCCATGGTTCTTGAGTGTGCTTGCAGTGGTCTCGCTGCTGTGTTGTGCTCTGTTATGGAGGAGTAAAGCCCGAACCAGAGCCCCCACAGCACAGGATCTCTTCTATAGGGAGATGGTTGAGCCATCCTGTGAGGGTCTCGGTGAGAGGGGCGTTTCCACCCTTCCGATCCTGCCATCTTTAGGGTGAGACTAGAAGGAGCTCAGTAGAAAGTTGGGCTCAACTGGACATGGGTGTGTGTCTCCCCCGCAAAGGGTGGATCCCAGGAAAACGTGCATGAGATCACCTGTCGTTGGTCACATTTCCCTCTAGATAACTACGTCCATCGCCTGGTGGCAAGTAAGACCGATGGGAAGCTGGTCCAGTATGAGTGTGAGGGAGACGTGTGCCAAGAGGAGAAGATCGATGCCTTGCAACTGGAGGTAATGAGCCATGGCTTCAAATCTGGGCAGGTGCTCGGTTTCCCCTGCCCGTCGACGTTCCTGCAGCTCGCTTGACGGCAGCCCCGTTGAGAATCGCCATTGCTTTTGGCGCTGTTGTTCAGGAGTGATTCTTTGCCAAGTCAGAGTGCAGGATATTGGGGGTGGAGCTTGCATACATCCTAATTGCAGTTGGCTCCGATAAACGAGCCAAGAGGATTCCGGCAGGCTAACCGTACAGTGTTCCCACTGAGCTCACTGCTGCTCAATAAGCAGCAAATGCAGGGTCGGCCAAAGGAATTGCTCCTTCATGCAAAGCTCGTGGGTCTCGCTGCCGCAAGGTGTGGTGGTGGCTGCCAGCGGAGGTGGCTTTAAAGAGGGTTAGGAGGAGAGGTCCAGCCGTAAGGGCTAAATACAGTCTCTGCATTCGTAAAGAACGAGTGCTAGCTGCTGGAGTGGAGGACACACAGGCCGGTTTGGGCCTCCCAGCCCTGCTCCAGGCGTGGTCAGTGTATTGAGTCCTCCGTCCACAGCATGACAGAAGCACGAAGCAGCAGTGGATCTACAGTGACAGTATCTGACAGGTCAGGTCAGATCACCCTTGGGAGTGAGCCGGTTCTGGCTGGACTGTTACCAGGGGAAAGCACCTGCTGAAGTCAGCAACTGTATGGACTGCCGTGATTGGCTGCGCTGTATATATAAGGACTTCCGTGCCAGACAGTATTTCTCTCAGTCGAGAGTCGGTTGCTGGCGTAGCACTTTGTCACTCAGTTTAATGTTATTCACCGCACTAGTTGTATTGTATATAGTTTGTAAATACGCTACTTTTATACTAGGTGCTGGTGTGTGGCTCAACTTCTTCCCAGAGTATACTCTTGGGCAGTTCTCTGTTTTGCACTCTGCACATGCACCACCAATAGGCATGTCACTGTATGAAATGGGATAAGGACCATGTTTAAAACGGCCTGATACGGAATCAGGGCTCCCCCACCCCAAGTCCACCAAAGTCACTATTCTTTACTCAGACTTGTGGTGGCTCCCCAGAGTCTCAGGCGGGGGTCTTTGTCATCAACACCTGCTCGGTCCTTTTCAATGGAGATGCCGGGGATTGAACCTGGGACCTTTGGATACCAAGCAGATGCTTTACCGCTGAGCCACCAACTCCTAAGCGGTGGTCATTTTATAGAAAAATAGGTGGTGGAGCTCATCCAGGGATTGTTATGCAAAAGAACAATGGCAGCACAATATATGAAATACAAAAATATCAAAAATATTGTGCAAGACACGCACTCTTGAATAGTTTATACAAAATTAAGTATATTGTATTGTGTCATATAACGAACAGCCTCCAAAAGTAGGCATACATTCATACAATCAGAAATTAAAGCCAAACAAGAGTCTCAAATACAGTATTTCAGGGAGGACCCCTCACAGTCTCTTAATTTTCCAAATAGAGTACTAAGACTCAATAATAAAGTTCCACAGGAGTCCCTCCGTTGCTTGTTGGCTTCTGAAGGAAAAACTCTTTTCTTCACGCAAACTCCGGCTTTGATTGCGTTCCGCTGCTCCTGCGGCTTCCTCGTAAGCCAACTGAAAATTCCAGCCAAGTTCTCTCTCAAATGCCCATTTCAGTATCTTAATTAGCGGCTTGAAGCTAATGAGGCTTATGAGGAAGCTGCAGGAGCAGCGGAACGCAATCAAAGCCGGAGTTTGCGGGAAGGCAAGAATTTTTCCTTCAGAAGCCAACAAGCAACGGAGGGACTCCTGTGGAACTTTATTATTGAGTCTTAGTACTCTATTTGGAAAATTAAGAGACTGTGAGGGGTCCTCCCTGAAATACTGTATTTGAGACTCTTGTTTGGCTTTAATTTCTGATTGTATGAATGCATGCCTACTTTTGTAGGCTGTTCATTATATGACACAATACGATATACTTAATTTTGTATAAACTATTCAAGGGATTGTTATGCAGCTGCACCTACTATTCAATGGACAAGAAAGTGGAACTCTCAGAAGAAGGAGGTGGAGCTCTCAGAAAGGTTCAGGAGGTGAGCTCCCACTGAATCTGAGGCCTGCTCCTAAGAAACTTTGGTTTCGCCCAGCAGGCTATTTTTTCACCAGCCTGTGAGCATCATGATGATGATGATGATGATGATATTGGATTTATACCCCGCCCTCCACTCAGAATCTCAGAGTGGCTCACAATCTCCTTTGCCTCCCCCCCCCCCCCCGCCCCGCAACAGACACCCAGTGAGGTGGATGGAGCTGAGAAAAGCTCTCCCAGAAGCTGCCCTTTCAAGGACAACTCCTACAAGAACTATGGCTGACCCAAGGCCATCGCAACAGGTACAAGTAGAGGAGTGGGGGAATCAAACCTGGTTCTCCCAGATAAGCGTCCACACTCTTAACCACTACACCAAACTGGCTCATAGAATCCCAGAGTTGGAAGGGGCCATATAGGCCATCTAGTCCAACCCCCTGTGTGATGCAGGATCAGGCCATTGGGCAGCACAGCTTTTGAGTCTCCATCCTTCCACTTTGAGGACTGCAGTGGACTACAGGACAAAGTTTGAGCCCAGCTGGGCATCTCTAAATCCGACAAAGTTTGATTCTGGTTAGAAGCTTTCGTGTGCATGAAAGCTTATACCCCAAAATAGAACTTGGTTGGTCTTCAAGGTGCCCAACTGGACTCAAACGTTGTTCTGCTTCTTCAGACCCACACAACTACCCCATTTGAATCTATATGCATTTGGCTACATTAATTTTAATTGGTTGGTAGTCCTAATTGAGGTTTTAATCTGTGATCTATGTGCTGTCATTGTTTTACTTACACTGTAAGCTCCACAGAGCAGTCAGGGGCCCTGACTAAATAAAAGTCACCGCCTGTAATTTTCACCTCCAGTATCTTGTTCCTGGGAGCCATGCGCAGCTAACTTTCCAGAGGAAGCTGCTCCATAATAGAGTCAGGTCCGTGGTGTAGGAAGCCCAGTTTTGTCCATGGTGGCTGGCAGTGGTTCTCCAGGGTCTGGGGTTGTGGTCTTTTTGCCCCTCCTGATCCTTTTAATTGGAATCAGCACACCTTGAACCCAGGACTTTTACAAACGCAGAGCAGATACTCCTGAACTTTGGCCCTTATCTGAGTGGAGTACAAGCCTTGACTCATTGCCTTAAAGAAATATGGGTGTGGCTGAAAATTGCCCAGACCACTGAGGAAATATGTGGTTTCTATCATTTCCTATTGCATCGTTTGGATTCCTGGTTCTTGGTAGAGAATTCTGGTCTCCCTTTGCCTTGAACTGGATCCCAGAACTTGTCTTTGTTAGAGAGGACTCGGGGACACCGAAGGACAAGTTGACTATATTGTCTTTTGCTTTTGTTTCAGTACTCGTATTTGCTAACAAGTCAGCTGGAATCCCAGCGCATCTACTGGGAGAACAAGATTGTCCGAATAGAGAAAGACACAGCTGAAGAGGTGAGATGAATCCTTTATGGTGTTGATAATGTGTCCGTCAGCTTTCAGGAGGACCAGTTGGAACCATGTTGTGAGAAGGCAGTGTTGGGGGGAGGGGAAGGCTTAGGCCCGATGGGCAGTGTTGTTCCCTCCCCTCCCCCCCACCGAGCACAGAGGAAGCCGCCTTTTACTGGGGCAAGACCATCTAGCCCAGTGTGGTTGACCGTCTGGCACTGCCCGTGGTGTTCGGTGGCATCTTTTGCAGCTCTCCTGTCTCCTCCTTAACAAGGGACGCCGGGGGGGGAATCCTAGTGCCTCAAATATGATCTCTATCACAGCCTTTCATTAGTCCAAAGGAAGCTCAGTGAGGATACAAAAGGATCACATCAGAGTTCTTCGCAGTCCATCCTTTCAGCCGTGGGGGTGGGGCTGGGGACACAAGGCTGAGCTGTTTTCTGGTGAGTTTCCACAAGAGTTTCTCCTCCTAGAACAGAAAAGGAGGAGTAGTCAAAACGAGGCCTCAACTTTCTGGAGCTTTAGCCAGAAATGGTGCTCAGTCACCGCAGTGCCTGCCGTTACCTTGGAGGCAGACAGCATAGAGCAGGGGTGTCGAACTTGGTGGAATGAGGAGAATCAGTGGGACACGGTGATTCCTGGATATAAGTTATATCGGAAGGATAGGGAGGGAAGGGTTGGAGGTGGGGTGGCTCTGTATGTCAGAGAGGATATACGGTCCAGTAAGACTGAGGTCAGAGAATTAGATTCCCTTTTAGAAATGCTTTGGGTTGAAATAGAGGGCCCAAAAGGAAATTTAACTATGGGAGTTTGTTATCGCCCACCAAATCAAAAGAGAGAGGACGATTATAATATGATGGAGGGATTAAAGATAGCGGCTAAACGTAAAAACTGTGTCGTAATAGGTGATTTTAACTACCCGCAGATTGATTGGGTCAATATGTGTTCTGGTCGAGAGAAAGAGATTGAGTTTCTTGATGCTCTCAATGACTGTGCTATGGAGCAGATGGTCTCAGAACCTACCAGGGGTGGGGCGATCCTGGATCTGGTCCTAAGTAATGCCCAAGACTTGGTGAGAGACGTAAAAGTGATTGCGCCGCTTGGGAACAGTGACCATAATGTTATTGATTTCACCATTTGTATAAATAGGGAGTTGCCCAAAAAGACCGCCACAACCACATTTAACTTTAAAAGGGGTAAATTCTCTGAGATGAGGAGGCATGTGAGGAGGAAACTGAAAGGAAAGGTAAATACGGTCAAAACCCTTGGGGAAGCTTGGAGACTATTTAAAACTATAATCCTAGAAGCTCAGATAAAATACATACCACAAGTTAGGAAAGGCACAAACAGGTATAAGAAGAGGCCAGCATGGTCAAAAAACAAAGTAATGGAAGCTGTAAAAGGTAAGAAGGACTCCTTTAAGCGGTGGAAAACCAGTCCAAGTGAGATTAATAAAAGGGAACACAGGCAGTGGCAAATCAAATGCAAGACTGTGATCAGGCAGGCAAAAAGGGACTATGAGGAGCATATTGCAAAAAACATAAAGACCAACAATAAAAATTTCTTCAAATATATTAGAAGTAGGAAACCAGCCAGGGAAGCAGTGGGGCCCTTGGATGACCATGGGGTAAAAGGATTACTGAAGGAGGATGGGGAAATGGCTGAGAAGCTGAACGCATTTTTTGCCTCCGTCTTCACGGTGGAAGATGAGAAGTGTTTGCCCGCCCCAGAACCACTAATATTGGAAGGGGTGTTGAAAGACCTGAGTCAGATTGAGGTGACAAAAGAGGAGGTCCTACAACTGATAGACAAATTAAAAACTAATAAGTCACCGGGTCCGAATGGCATACATCCGAGAGTTCTGAAAGAACTCAAAGTTGAACTTGTGGATCTTCTAACAAAAATCTGTAATCTTTCATTGAAATCTGCCTCCGTTCCTGAGGACTGGAAGGTAGCAAATGTCACCCCCATCTTTAAAAAGGGTTCCAGAGGAGATCCGGGAAATTACAGGCCAGTCAGTCTGACTTCAATACCGGGAAAGTTGGTAGAAACCATTATCAAGGACAGAATGAGTAGGCACATTGATGAACACGGGTTATTGAGGAAGACTCAGCATGGGTTCTGCAAGGGAAGATCTTGCCTCACTAACCTGTTACATTTCTTTGAGGGGGTGAACAAACATGTGGACAAAGGAGACCCGATAGATGTTGTTTACCTTGACTTCCAGAAAGCTTTTGATAAAGTTCCTCATCAAAGGCTCCTTAGAAAGCTTGAGAGTCATGGAGTAAAAGGACAGGTCCTCTTGTGGATCAAAAACTGGCTGAGTAATAGGAAGCAGAGAGTGAGTATAAATGGGCAGTCTTCGCAGTGGAGGACGGTAAGCAGTGGGGTGCCGCAGGGCTCGGTACTGGGTCCCATCCTCTTTAACTTGTTCATAAATGATTTAGAGTTGGGAGTGAGCAGTGAAGTGGCCAAATTTGCGGATGACACTAAATTGTTCAGGGTGGTGAGAACCAGAGAGGATTGTGAGGAACTCCAAAGGGATCTGTTGAGGCTGGGTGAGTGGGCGTCAACGTGGCAGATGCGGTTCAATGTGGCCAAGTGCAAAGTAATGCACATTGGGGCCAAGAATCCCAGCTACAAATACAAGTTGATGGGGTGTGAACTGGCAGAGACAGACCAAGAGAGAGATCTTGGGGTCATGGTAGATAATTCACTGAAAATGTCAAGACAGTGTGCGTTTGCAATAAAAAAGGCCAACGCCATGCTGGGAATTATTAGGAAGGGAATTGAAAACAAATCAGCCAGTATCATAATGCCTCTGTATAAATCGATGGTGCGGTCTCATTTGGAGTACTGTGTGCAGTTCTGGTCGCCGCACCTCAAAAAGGATATTATAGCATTGGAGAAAGTTCAGAAAAGGGCAACTAAAATGATTAAAGGGCTGGAACACCTTCCCTATGAAGAAAGGTTGAAACGCTTAGGGCTCTTTAGCTTGGAGAAACGTCGACTGAGGGGTGACATGATAGAAGTTTACAAGATAATGCATGGGATGGAAAAAGTAGAGAAAGAAGTACTTTTCTCCCTTTCTCACAATACAAGAACTCGTGGGCATTCGATGAAATTGCTGAGCAGACAGGTTAAAACGGATAAAAGGAAGTACTTCTTCACCCAAAGGGTGATTAACATGTGGAATTCACTGCCACAGGAGGTGGTGGCGTCCACAAGCATAGCCATCTTCAAGAAGGGGTTAGATAAAAATATGGAGCAGAGGTCCATCAGTGGCTATTAGCCACAGTGTGTGTGTGTGTGTATATATATATATATATATATATATATATATATATATATATATATATATATATATATATATATATATATATATATATATATATATATATATATTTGGCCGCTGTGTGACACAGAATGTTGGACTGGATGGGCCATTGGCCTGATCTAACATGGCTTCTCTTATGTTCTTATGTTCTTATGATTTGTCATGAGGGCCGGATCTGACATGAATGAGAGCTCGTCTGGCCGGGCCGTGTGTATCATAAAATGTAATGGCAGGTAGCAGAGATATAAATTTTAGAAAGGACACAGACAAGCACAAAGATTTTTTTTAAAAGCTTACAATAAAACAAAACAAAACATTAGCATTGGGAGGGACGGTGGCTCAGAGGTAGAGCATCTGCTTGGGAAGCAGAAGGTCCGAGGTTCAATCCCCGGCATCTCCAAAAAAGGGTCCAGGCAAATAGGTGTGAAAAACCTCCGCTTGAGACCCTGGAGAGCTGCTGCCAGTCTGAGAAGACAATACTGACTTTGATGGACCCAGGAGGGTCTGATTCAGTAGAAGGCAGCTTCATTTGTTCATGTGTTCACTCGTTGGTCTTAAAGTTGCTTTATTTGTATCTCTCCTGCGGGATCCAGGGAACTGGGCAAAGGAAGCTCTGGCTCTTTCCTTCTTTCCCCAGGGGATTGGGGAGGGGGGAGCCTCAGCCAATAGAAGGAAGAGAGGCTTGCTCAGTAGCTCCGCTTTGTGATTGAGAAAGCCTGGCGACGCATGCTCTCTCCCCCCCGCCGCTTCCTCCCCAAGGGAGGAGCCTCATCCAATAAAGAAAATAGAGGCTTTGCTCTGTAGCTCCTGTGCTATTGACCAAGCTGGCAAAGCAAGCCGTGAGGGAGAAGGAAGCAGATGACAGCTAGTTGTTTGGGAGCCTGATAGGAGCCCTCCAGGGGCCTGATTCGGCCCCCAGGCTGCATGTTTGACACCCCCTGGCATTGAGCTTAAATTTGGATTGGCTTGGTTGCCTCACTGGCCAGCTTGTGAGCATAGTTCAGAGCAAAGCCTGACCGTGGAGGGAGGTGCAAGACAGAGAGGCCCGGTCTGTCAGACCTAATGGTGTACAGCAGGGGTGGCCAACAGTAGCTCTCCAGGTGTTTTTTTTTGCCTACAACTCCATCAGCCCCAGCCAGCATGGCCAATAACTGGGGCTGATGGGAGTTGTAGGCAAAAAAAATCTGGAGAGCTACCGTTGGCCACCCCTGGTGTACAGCAGTGGTCCCTAACCTTTTTGGATCCAGGGCCCAATTTTGTGGAAGACCATTTTTCCGTGGACCGGGGGTGGGTGGGGGGGCGTGTAATGGTTTCCTTTGGCATCAGAAAGGGAGGCCCTGTTGCTAGCAGGGTGGAGTTGATAGACTGTCCGAAAGTTCTTGCTCTTACTGCATGTGCTTCCCTTCCTTGTGGATTCTAACTTGGGTCAAGACACTCACCCGGAACTGTGACCAGTTTGGGGGGATTAAGCTTGGTGTTCAGGGGAGCCTCTTCCCACCTCCATAACCCAGCACTAGCTTGGAAGACTGACACACTTGCCAGTTGGGGGTGGGGGTGGGGGGAGCAAAACTCCTGTCTTAGGGTGCCAGCAAGCCCACAATGCCTCTTAAGTTTGGTGTAGAGCCAGTTTTGGTGTAGTGGTTATGTGTGCGGACTCTTATCTGGGAGAACCGAGTTTGATTCCCCGCTCCTCCACTTGCACCTGCTAGCATGGCCTTGGGTCAGCCATAGCTCTGGCAGAGGTTGTCCTTGAAAGGGCAGCTGCTGTGAGAGCCCTCTCCAACCCCACCCACCTCACAGGGTGTCTGTTGTGGGGGAGGAAGGTAAAGGAGATTGTGAGCCGCTCTGAGACTCTTCGGAGTGGAGGGCGGGATATAAATCCAATATCTTAATCTTCTTCTTAATGGGCTACCAGTAACCATGAAACAGTCAGATCTTTTTCAAAAGGAGGTTTAGAGTTTATTTAGGAAATGCAGGGGCCCAGGAAAAAACCCAAGTATAATACCAGTGAAATTGCTGTGTTCTGAAGGATGTGTGCATGAAGAGTTAGCATGAAACGGATAGAAGGAAGTCCTTCTTCACCCAAAGGGTGATTACATGTGGAATTCACTGCCACAGGAGGTGGTGGCAGCTACAAGCATAGCCAGCTTCAAGAGGGGATTGGATAAAAATATGGAGCAGAGGTCCATCAGTGGCTATTAGCCACAGTGTGTGTGTGTATTTGGTCACTGTGTGACAGAGTGTTGGACTGGATGGGCCACTGGCCTGATCCAACATGACATCTTTTATGTTCTTATGTGACACAGAGTGTTGGACTGGATGGGCCATTGGCCTGATCCAACATGGCTTCTCTTATGTTCTTAAGAGTTACATGAGAGAAGAGAAAGTTTAGGAGAGCCAAGACTCTGGCTGAGTGAGAATTCTTCTCTAGGGAGCAGTCATCAGGAGATGTAGGGAAGAGAGGGATTTAAAGGAGGGGAGATGAGAGGTTTTTAAGAGACAAGGAATCGAGAGAGAGGAGTTTACCTGCCCTCAGGCTGCTGAGTTGGGTAGGGTAGACTGTCTGTTTCAGTGATCCAGAGACAGCTTCCAAATAATACAGATCATGTGAAGTGATGGTATTGCTTTACTCTGCTCTGGTAAGACCTCACCTGGAGTATTGTGTTAAGTTTTGGGCACCACATTTTAAGAAGGATATAGACGAGCTGGAATGGGTCCAGAGGAGGGCAACGAAGATGGTGAGGGGTCTGGAGACCAAATCCTATGAGGAAAGGTTGAAGGAGCTGGGGATGTTTAGCTTGGAGAGGAGGTGGCTGAGAGGTGATAGGATCACCATCTTCAAGTACTTGAAGGGCTGTCATCTACAGGATGGTGTAGAATTGTTTTCTGTGGCGCCGAAAGGGTATGACCAGAACCAATGGGTTGAAATTAAATCAAAAGTGTTTCGGGCTCAACATTAGGAAGAACCTCCTGACTGTTAGAGCGGTTCCTCAGTGGAACAGGCTTTCTCAGGAGGTGGTGGACTCTCCTTCCTTGAGATCCTGTGAATTTAGGGGGAGGTGTTTGTGAGTTTCCTGCATTGTTCAGGGGGTTGGAGTAGATGACCCTGGGGGGTCCCTTCCAACTCAGAGGTTGTGGCTCTCCTTCCTTGGAGGTTTTCCCCCCAGAGGGTGGCATCTAGTGCCAGACCCCTGCAGAATTGCAGGAAACTCACAAGGAGGTCTTTGTGAGTTTCCTGCATTCTGCAGGGGGTTGGACTAGATGACTCTGGGGGGTCCCTTCCAACTCAGGAGGTGGTGGGCTCTCCTTCCTTGGAGGTTTTTCCACAGAGGCTAGATGGCCATCTGACAGCATGAGGATCCTGTGAATTTAGGGGGAGGTCTTTGTGAGTTTCCTGCATTGAGCAGGGGGTTGGATTAGATGACTCTGGGGGGTCCCTTCCAACTCTGTGATTCTATGAATATGGTTTGCTGGTTCCAAAAGAGAGAGTAGAGTTGGCAGCTGCTGAGCCACCAGAGAAGCGAGACTGCAGAGTTTGGCTGGCAGAACAGCGGTAGTCGTAGGCGCATAAGAATATCAGATGAATAATTGTAAAGTGCCAGAATTCAGGGTGAGTCCAGGATGAGATCTCCTGGCTTTAACAAAGGAACGGGGAGGGGAGGAGGCTTCACAGCGAGGTCACAAAAGGTGATTGCAGCCCAGCAGGGTGGACAAAAGGGCTGGCAGGGCGGGGCCCTAGCCACACCTGAGGCAATTAAAGGTGAGGAAGCCCACCTGGGTGCTTGACAGTAATTAGATTTTGCACTCAGGAAGATTTGCATCTGCTGAGGAAATTGCATCAATGGGCTTAGGTTGGTGCCCAGCTTTGCAAAAAAAAAGAAAAGAAATATGTATACCCTGGTGACTTCCAGAGGTCCTGTCACTGCATCAGCCTCCCACCCAAGGGTTTGGCCACTTGTTAGCATAGTCTGGGAGAGGCCTGGCCTCATCTTCTCCAAAGTGGCTCTTAGCCACAGCGTATTGTTGGAACTCTGTCTGGGGCAGTGATGCCCTGGGTTCTTGGTGCTTTGGGGAGGGGGCAACAGTGGGAGGGCTTCTGGTATCCTGGACCCACTGATGGATCTCTTGATGGCACCTGGATTTTTTGGCCATTGTGTGACACAGCGTGTTGGACTGGATGGGCCACTGACCTGATCCAACATGGCTTCTCTTATGTTCTTATGTGACGCAGAGAGTTGGACTGGAGGGGCCACTGACCTGATCCAACAGGGCTTCTCTTATGTTCTTATGTGACACAGAGTGTTGGACTGGATGGGCCATTGGTCTGATCCAACATGGCTTCTCTTATGTTCTTATGTGACACAGAGTGTTGGACTGGATGGGCCATTGGCCTGATCTAACATGACTTCTCTTATGTTCTCTTAAGGTCTAGATGGGACTGGGGAAGTGATGCTTTCTAATCTTGGTACTTGGGAGGCCCCAGTGGGAGGACTTCTAGTGTCCTGGCCTCACTGATGGACCTCCTGATGGTGCCTGGTTTTTTTGGCTACTGTGTGACACAGTGTTGGACTGGATGGGCCATTAGCCTGATCCAACATGGCTTCTCTGATGTTCTTAAGAGAGCCAGTTTGGTATAGTGGTTAAGTGCGTGGACTCTTATCTGAGAGAACTGAGTTTGATTCCCCACTCCTCCACTTGTGCCTGCTGGAATGGCCTTGGATTAGCCATAGCTCTCGCAGGAGTCCTTGAAAGGGCAGCTGCTGTGAGAGCTCTCTCAGCCCCACCCACCTCACAGGGTATCTGTTGTGGGGTGGAGAAGATAAAGGAGATTGTTAGCCACTCTGAGTCTCTGATTCAGAGAGAAGGGCAGGGCATAAATCTGCAATTCTTCTTCTCTTCTTCCTCTCCTGTTGCAGGGCCAGTTTGGTGTAGTGGTGAAGTGCGTGGACTCTGATCTGGGGAGAACCAGGTTTGATTCCCCACTCCTCCACTTGCAGCTGCTGGAATGGCCTTGGGTTAGCCATAGCTCTGGCAGAGGTTGTCCCTGAAAGGGCAGCTGCTGTGAGAGCCCTCTCAGCCTCACCCACCTCACAGGGTGTCTGTTGTGGGGGGAGAAGATAAAGGAGATTGTAAGCCGCTCTGAGTCTCTGATTCAGGGAGAAGGGCGGGGTATAAATCTGCAGTCTTCTTCTTCTCCACTCCTCCACTTGCAGCTGCTGGAATGGCCGTGGGTCAGCCATAGCTCTGGCAGAGGTTGTCCTTGAAAGGGCAGCTGCTGTGAGAGCCCTCTCAGCCCCACCCATCTCACAGGGTGTCTGTTGTGGGGGGGAGAAGATAAAGGAGATTGTGAGCCGCTCTGAGTCTCTGATTCAGAGAGAAGGGCGGGGCGTAAATCTGCAATTCTTCTTCTTGTGTTCTTAAAGCACAGCAGCTCCCCAAATGTTTGACACCCCTGCGTTAAGCAGTCGTGGGCGGTGTGATGCTGACGTCCAAGTCCTTCTTTTTTCCACGCAGGGTCATTGTTGGTGAAACATCTCCCCCCAGCTGGAGTGAGGGGGTAGGAGGGGGAGATGCTGAGCTGTTCGCTTTCTGAGTTTCGGGGGCAGACTTCTCTGCCGCCAACTTGCCAGACAGTCTTGGTTGTGTCACTTTCTCTCAGCCCGCCCACCGCCCATCTGAATGTCGCTGCTTATAAAATTGGGAAAACGTGCCTGTGAAGTCTCCCGCTCCAGAGGTCCCTTGCGCAGGTGCTCAGACTCGCGAGAACACGGCACAGGAGCTGAGAGGAGGGGGAACGCTGAGGAAAGGCAAAAAGCCTTTCCTGGCTGGGTTAGATTGGAATAAAGAGGAAAGTCGGAATCTCTCCTGTGTGCTAATTCATATCTAAGTAGGAAGCGGGAGGGGAGTTCTGCAGAAGATCATAAATAAATTAAAGGGGGGCAAAGAAACCTGCTGAACACTGAGAATTCTGTACCTAAGGGGTTGGGGAGGGGGCAGTACAAGGGAGTGGGATTTTAGTTAAGAAGGTGAATGGATTGTGAATGGAGCACCCAGGAGGGGGAACAGATCTGAAGACGACGAACTGCAGATTTATACCCCGACCTCCTCTCTGAATCAGGAAGCCTACAATCCCCTATATCTTCTCCCCCGACAACAGGCACCCTGTGAGGTGGGTGGGGCTGAGAGAGCTCTCCCAGAAGCTGCCCTTTCAAGGACAACTCCTGCAGTGGTCCAAGGCCGTTCCAGCAGGTGCAAGTGGAGGAGTGGGGAATCAAACCCGGTTCTCCCAGATAAGAGTCCGCACACTTCGCCACCACACCAAACAGGATTGTCTCTCCCCGTAATGTCCCCCGAAGAGCTTTTTGCGCCACAGATCAACAGGGAAGGGCGGGCTAGAAATTCAGTTTAATAATAATAATAATAAATAGAGATTTTATGAATGAGGCAGCAGGGGTGCGGCGATCCTGACGTGATGGATGGTGGTGATAAAAGACTGTGAATTCTTTGAATGCAGCAGGTACAGCATAAGCATGAAGCGCTTTCATTTAATACAGGGGTGGTCAAACTGCGACTCAGAAGCCACACGTGGCTCTTTCACATATACTGTGTGGCTCTTGAAGGCCTCGCCACTCCCATCAGTCAGCCTGGAGAAGACATCTGTCTCTTTGGATCACATCTCCAAGCCAAGCCAGCTGGTGCCTTGGAGAATTCATTTAAAGTTGCTTTCTTTCCACCTCTCCCTCCCCCACTTTCCTTTCTTCCTTCCATCCCTCCCTCCCTCCGACATCGGATGGTTATTCTGTGTGGCTCTTACATTAAGCAAATTTGGCCACCCCTGATTTAATACTAAGAAGACTGTCTGTCCCCCAGTTAAGGAAGCCTTTGTGAACTGACTGCCTCACTGACCGTATGTGCCAGGACTTTGCTTTTGGGGAGAAGTCATTGTTCTGAGAGCAAGAGGGCTGCTTCCTTTTCCTTTTCCAAGGGCGTCTGTCTACCTGTGTGGTGTAGTGACCGAGTGTCTTGGATCTGTAAGACCCGGGTTCAAAACCCCAGTCTTGCCATAGAAGATTGGTGGGTACCCTTGGGACGGTCACGCACTCCCAACCTAACCTACCTCGCAGGGTTGTTGTGAGGTTAGAGGTTAAAACAAAGCAGGGAGGTGTGTTGTGAGCCACTGCGGGACCCCGATGGGGAGAAAAGGGTGGAATACCCGATGTAAGTAAATGCACCAGCTGCACCATCTGCTGGAAGCCTGTTCTGGTCCTAGCTGGCGTCATCTGCTGGAAGCCTGCTCCAAGTGGGGTACTCCTTCTCTGACGCACACGAATGTCTCTTCCAGAAGGGCTCTGCTTTGTTTGAGTTTGCTGTTTTTCAGTCACGCAGTCGAGTCCGACTCTTTGCGACCCCCTGGACCGAGTCACGCCAGGCCCTCCTGTCTTCCGCCATCCTCCAAAGTCTGCTCAAATTCACGTTAGTTCCATCAGTGACACTGTCCAGCCATCTCCTCTTTTGCCGTCCCCTTCTTCTTTTGCCTTCTGTCTTTCCCAGCATCAGGGTCTTCTCCAGGGAGGGCTCCCTTCTCATTTGGCGGCCAAAGGATTTGAACTTCAGCTTCAGCATCTGTTTGTTTGAGTGCTTTTGTGGCAATGTTAATCTGCTCCCTGGGCGGGCACCTTCTTGAACGGTTTAATTGACTCAGTGTTCTGGACCTAGCTATTTCTTTAATTACATTTCTAAGCCCTATTGATAAGCCGCCCTCCCTTATCAATAGGGCTCAGGGCGGTGTACATCAAGAAGAAGATGACCACCACCGCCGTAGATTTATACCCCGCCCTTCTCTCTGAATCAGAGTCTCAGAGCGGCTCACAGTCTCCTTTCCCTTCCTCCCCCGCAACAGACACCCTGTGAGGTGGGTGTGGGGCTGGAGAGGGCTCTCACAGCAGCTGCCGTTTCAAGGACAGCTCTGCCAGAGCTCTGGCTGACCCAAGGCCATGCTAGCAGGTGCAAGTGGAGGAGTGGGGAATCAAACCCGGTTCTCCCAGATAAGAGTCCACGCACTTAACCTCTCCACCAAACTGGCTCTCTCAAAGGCATTTACAAATTCTATCGGATTGTCAGTCTGCCTGTAAATCTCTACCATGTGTATATAATATAACTTTCTATAAAGCCGGTGTGGCGTAGTGGAAAGGACTGCGTGGTTCAAGCCCCCACTTCTATGGTAGAAGCTCACCGGGGGGGGGGGGGCCTTGGGCCAGTGACAGACTCTTGGCCTGGCCTCGCTGACGGGGTGTGGTGAGAAAACGGAGGAGCGGAGAATGACGTCGTAAAGTGGCTTTGAGTCCCAGCTGGGGAGAGAAGCAGGATATCAGTCAATAAATGGGAAAATGTTTGAACAAGCGTTCCTGGGCTGCCTTTTGAAAGCAAACCTTCTCTGCCCCCCACTCCTGCTTTTCCTCTGTGGGACAGGACTCCCACGGTCATTTCCCAGCTCTGTCCGTTTTGGTGGCTCCCTTTTAAAACCAAGACTGGCAGTGGGCAAGAAACGCTTCCGTTGCCTTCTGGAGGCAGAGGGTCGGACCCCCTGTCAGGTGGGGCTGCTTTGCCCAGGCAGCTCTGTCGCTTGCTCCAGGGAGCTGGATTTCTCCTTTTTGTGTTTGCTTTGTGTGCCTCTGGGAACGTGCGTGTCAGTAGATGAGGTCATGTGGCTCTAACGCTTACTGTAGCAAAACTCCCTAAATGCAGAGGTTTTTTTTTTTTTTTTTTAATGACGGGGCAGGAATTGCAAGAGGAACAACCCTTTCTGTGCACCAGCAAGTTCTCTGTGTTCGCTTCTGTCGGCAGCAAGCCTACGGTTAAATGTTCGTTTTTTGAAATTAAGGATTCTAAAGCGGTACCGCTAAAAGGAGCTCTCTTTGTAAGAATATTGCTTTGATCCACACACACACACGTCCTTGAGCACCCTAAAAAGGCAAGCCGCTTGGGGGTGAGTTTGAAGAAGAAGAAGAAGAAGATATTGGATTTATATCCCGCCATCCACTCCGAAGAGTCTCAGAGCGGCTCACAATCTCCTTTCCCTTCCTCCCCCACAACAGACACCCTGTGAGGTAGATGAAGATATTGGATTTATATCCCGCCCTCCACTCCGAAGAGTCTCAGAGCGGCTCACAATCTCCTTTACCTTCCTCCCCCACAACAGACACCCTGTGAGGTGGGTGGGGCTGAGAGAGCTCTGACAGAAGCTGCCCTTTCAAGGACAACTCTGCGAGAGCTCTGGCTAACCCAAGGCCATTCCAGCAGGTGCAAGTGGAGGAGTGGGGAATCAAACCCGGTTCTCCCAGATAAGAGTCCGCACACTTAACCACTACATCAAACTGGCTCACCAAGCGTTTGTGCGTGGGCTTATCTTTACTCTCATTTTTGCAAACATGGGTGCCTCTTCCAGCAGCTGGCTTCTCTTACAGACGCCCCTCTGCCTTGCTGCAAACGTTGTCCGTCTTGATGGGGCTCCGGGAGTAGTTTCCCCTAAGCAGGGGTAGGGAACGTTGGCTCGCCAGATGTTTTTTGCCTACAACTCCCATCAGCCCCAGCCAGCATGCTGGCTGGGGCTGATGGGAGTTGTAGGCAAAAAACATCTGGCGAGCCAACGTTCCCTACCCCTGCGGGCCTAAGGCCACATAGAGAGTGTGTGCATGTGGCCAAGATGATATTTGTGGAGGGGATCTCTGAGACAGATGCCCATTCGTTCTCTGAACAGCACTAGTAGTTGGTGCCCCTGAGGGCCTGGGCCCAGCCAACCTGCGAGTAACATCCCCGGAACTTAAGCAGCTGCCTCTTATTGCCAGTTTTGCACGGGCAGGTAGCAGGTTCTCGAGTATGAGCTCTGCGCATTCTCAGACGAACGCTCGTCTGGCACTTCAAGTCTTCCTGCTTCTTCTTTTGTATTTTCGGTGTGTGTCTGCACCTGGAAGTCGTGTTGACCTCTGGTGACTGGCCCCTCCTGGGGGCTTGGAGGATATTCAGGGAGGTGGCTGCATAAGCCTCCCCCCACCTGCCGACTGGGTATTCCAAGGACCGTCTCCCGTCCAAGTGCTAGCCGCAGATGACCTTAAGAACATAAGAGAAGCCATGTTAGATCAGGCCAATGGCCCCTCCAGTCCAACATTCTGTGTCATACAGCGGCCAAATATATATATACACACACACACACTGTGGCTAATAGCCACCGATGGACCTCTGCTCCATATTTTTATCCAACCTCCTCTTGAAGGTGGCTATGCTTGTGGCCGCCACCACCTCCTGTGGCAGTGAATTCCACATGTTAATCACCCTTTGGGTGAAGAAGGACTTCCTTTTATCCGTTTTAACCTTTCTGCTCAGCAATTTCATCGAATGCCCACGAGTTCTTGTATTGTGAGAAAGGGAGAAAAGTACTTCTTTCTCTACTTTCTCCATCCCATGCATTATCTTGTAAACCTCTATCATGTCACCCCGCAGGCGACGTTTCTCCAAGCTAAAGAGCCCCAAGCGTTTCAACCTTTCTTCATAGGGAAAGTGCTCCAGCCCTTTAATCATTTTAGTTGCCCTTTTCTGGACTTTCTCCAATGCTATAATATCCTTTTTGATGTGCGGCGACCAGAACTGCACACAGTACTCCAAATGAGACCGCACCATCGATTTATACAGGGGCATTATGATACTGGCTGATTTGTTTTCAGTTCCCTTCCTAATAATTCCCAGCATGGCGTTGGCCTTTTTTATTGCAAACGCACACTGCCTTGACATTTTCAGTGAGTTATCTACCACGACCCCGAGATCTCTCTCTTGGTCAGTCTCTGCCAGTTCAGCTTCCGAGATCTGACAAGATGGGGCTTGCCTGGGCTGTCCAGGTCGGAGCATCTCTAGCGCTTCAGTCTTGAGCCCTGCCATGCTGGGAGCAAAACGGTTGGTTTATATTTGCAGCTTTCGGTGTGTCTGTACGACGTCTCTGCAATCCCCACTATATTCACGGGGGCCATTTTTCTGAAAGGGTCTGGCAGGCTCCACAGCAGGGGTAGCTAGACTGTGGCTCAGGAGCCCCATGTGGCTCTTTCACACACATTGTGTGGCTCTTGAAGCCTCCACTGCACCGTTGGCCAGCTTGGAGAAGGCATTTGTCTCTTTAAATCACCTCTCCAAACCAGTCGGCAGCTTGAAGAGTGCACTTGAAGTTATTTTCTTTCTATCCCTCCCTCTGTCTCTCCCTCTCTCTTCCTTCCTTCCTTCCTTCCTTCCTTCCTTCCTTCCTTCCTTCCTTCCTTCCTTCCTTCCTTCCTTCCTTCCTTCCTTCCTTCCTGCCTTCCTCCCTGCCTTCCTCCCTGCACTTGAAGTTATTTTCTTTCTATCCCTCCCTCTGTCTTGCCCTCTCTCTTCCTTCCTTCCTTCCTGCCTGCCTTCCTGCCTCCCTGCCTTCCTGCCTCCCTGCCTTCCTCCCTGCCTGCCTCCCTCCCTCCCTCCCTTCCTCCCTTCCTTCCTTCCTTCCTTCCTTCCTTCCTTCCTTCCTTCCTTCCTTCCTCCCTCCCTCCCTCCCAACTCTTAAACATCTGACATTCATGTCTTGCGGCTCTCAGACATCTGACACTTATTCTATGTAGCTCTCACATTAAGCAAGTTTGGCCACCCGTGCTCTACATGGCATGACCTGGCCTGTCAGCAAGGGATCCAGTCTCAGTGCCCTGTCTGTGCCCAAGGGGATTTGAGTTTAGTCCTCTCTCTACGCTGTGCAGTCTTGTGAGCAAAAGTTCTACTTTGTGAGCTCCTGGCATTCAAGTGGGGAGCTACCACATGAATTAGTTTGCTCTGGAGCCATTTTTCCAGAGCCAAGACAAAAACGTGTGAGCCGGAGGCTAAAAACCGGTGAACTAGCTCAAACCAACTCTGTGAGGGAACGGTGGTCCTGATTAGCTAGCCCTGTTGGAATGAAGTTTGGTCTGGTCACCATATGTGAGTTAAAGGGGAGGATAAAGCGGTGATGGTATCTGCTTCCACAGACTATCAAATTCATTTATTCCCGGTTGTGTCATGTTACTCTTCTGAGCGCCACGAAGCTCAGTCCGGTGAATGACACCTGTGGAATGGGCTGTTGCTCTTCCGTCCTGGTTGTGATGTTGGAGGAAAGGGATCTGTTCTGACTTCAAAGATTAGCCGATGACATGCATGATTATTCAACAGATTTCTATGAATGGAGAGTGATATATGCCTGGTTCCACTTAGTCACGTACCCAATGGATCATGATATCTTACCCAATAGCTTGCACTACAGGAATCTGATTTATTTCTGAGCGGAGGGTTTTGTTTTTTTGTTTTCCGGTGGGGAGGGGTAGAGGGAATAGATGATTCAGGCAGTTATAGTTAATTAGGTATAGGTATAGTTATACTTTATTCTTTAATTTGATTCTACAATTGTATAGTAGTGTATAGTATTATCAAAGATTTCAGGTTTTCACGGCTGGTAACATCATTAGGGTTTGTAGAGTCTTTCGGGCTCAAGTGCCGTGTTCTACTGGAGAAAGTTTTCCTTCCAGACGTTTCGTTCTCGGCTGTGGAGAACATCCTCAGTGGCGTTGCAGCCGGAGCAGGCGCTCTGACCTTCTTGGCTGCTGTGCATTGAGTGAGGCCAGGGCTGCTGGAGAGCTGCTATTTCTAGGCTGGAGGGGGTGTGGTGAAAGGGCAATAGGTTTGTGGATGTGCCCATTGTTTGGTGGGGCTTCCTGGAAAGGTATCTTCACACCCCTTCCAACCCTCCCAGCAATTAACACAGAACAATGGTCACATTCAACAGCCAGTTTCCTTATCACTACCCTTCCAGGCAGAGTGTTAAAGCTGCAGTACTGCAATCCTAAGCTCTGCTCACGACCTGAGTTCGATCCCCAGCGGAAGCTGGGTTTTCAGGTAGCCGGCTCCAGGTTGACTCAGCCTTCCATCCTTCCGAGGTCAGTAAAAAGAGTCCCCAGCTTGCTGGGGGGGGGGGGAAGTGTAGATGACTGGGGAAGGCAATGGCAAACCACCCCGTAGAAAAAGTCTGCCGTGAAAACGTTGTGAGCACAACATCACCCCGGAGTCGGAAACGACTGATGCTTGCACAGGGGACCTTTCCTTTCCTAAAACATTAGCACTTGTTGGCTTTAAAGGTGCTTGCTTCGTATCTCTCCCATGGGATCCAGGGAACCAGGCAAAGGAAGCTCTGACTCTTTCCTTCCTTCCCCAGGGTGCCTGGAGGGGGAGGAGCCTCAGTCAATAGAAGGAAGAGGCTTGGCTCAGTAGTTCTGCTGTGCGATTGAGAGAACCTGGCAAAGCAAGCTCTCCCTCTCCCCCTTCCTCCCCAAGGGAGGCGCCTCAGCCAATGGAGAAAATAGAGGCTTTGCCCTGTAGCTCCTGTGCAATTGAGCAATTCTGGCAAAGCAAGCCGTGATGCAGAAGGAAGCAGATGACAGCCAATTGCTCGGGAGCCTGATAGGAGCCCTCCGAGGGCCTGTTTGTCACCCCTGAACTAGTCAAAACCCAAATGTTGATATTTTGTCCCATCGTCAATCAATCAACATTTTATTTATATCCCGCCCTCCCTCCAGTCTTCATGCTCCTTCTAACATTTGTTTGCAGCCCGCCCCCGGCCGCAGGAAGTGTCCAAAGTCTGTGGATTTGCTCCAGGAAACTCAGCTCTCACCATGAAAACGTGCATTTGGACTTTGGCATGCTTGAAACGTCTCTTTGTTTCCCAACAGATTAACAACATGAAAGCGAAATTTAAAGAGACCATCGAGAAATGCGACGCCCTGGAGCGCAGGCTGAACGAGCTGCTGAAGGAGAGACAGTCGCTGGAGAGGAAGTACGTCCGCCTCCTCCTTTCCCTAGAAAGTGGATTCTTCCCAATAAGCCTTCGATGCCAGCAGTTTTGCCTAGAAGACTCTCCCTCCCCGCTCTTAATCCAGTCTGAGAGACTTACAAGGGCCCTTCAGGTCAGACAAAGGGAGCCAAACTCAGGCAGGCTTTTCCAGTCTGCAGGCACTGGGGAAATTACCAGCCCTCAAGACAGAACCTTCCTTAGCGTACTGCAGCCGACAGTTTGGTGTAGTTCAGGGGTGGCCAGTGGTAGCTCTCCAGATGTTTTTTTGCCTACAACTCCCATGAGCCCCAGACAGCATGGCCAATGGCTGATGGGAGTTGTAGGCAAAAAAAACTTCTGGAGAGCTACCGTTGGCCACCCTCGTTGTAGTGGTTAAGTGCATGGAATCTTATCTGGGAGAACCAGGTTTGATTCCCCACTCCTCCACTTGAAGCTGCTGGAATGGCCTTGGGTCAGCCAGAGCTCTCTTATCTGGGAGAACCGGGTTTGATTCCCCACTCCTTCACCTGCAGCTGCTGGAATGACCTTGGGTCAGCCAGAGCTCTCTTATCTGGGAGAACCAGGTCTGATTCCCCACTCCTCCACTTGCACCTGCTAGAATGGCCTTGGGTCAGCCAGAGCTCTTTTATCTGGGAGAACCAGGTCTGATTCCCCACTCCTCCCCTTGCAGCTGCTGGAATGGCCTTGGGTCAGCCAGAGTTATCTGGGAGAACCGGGTTTGATTCCCCACTCCACTTGCACCTGCTGGAATGGCCTTGGGTCAGCCAGAGCTCTCTTATCTGGGAGAACCAGGTTTGATTCCCCACTCCTCCACTTGCACCTGCTGGAATGGCCTTGGGTCAGCCAGAGATCTCTTATCCGGGAAAACTGGGTTTGATTCCCCAGTCCTCCACTTGCACCTGCTGGAATGGCCTTTGGTCAGCCGTAGCTCTCTTATCTGGGAGAACCGGGTTTGATTCCCCAGTCCTCCACTTGCACCTGCTGGAATGGCCTTTGGTCAGCTGTAGCTCTCTTATCTGGGAGAACCGGGTTTGATTCCCCACTCCTCCACTTGCACCTGCTAGAATGGCCTTGGGTCAGCCAGAGCTCTTTTATCTGGGAGAACCAGGTCTGATTCCCCACTCCTCCCCTTGCAGCTGCTGGAATGGCCTTGGGTCAGCCAGAGTTATCTGGGAGAACCGGGTTTGATTCCCCACTCCACTTGCACCTGCTGGAATGGCCTTGGGTCAGCCAGAGCTCTCGTATCTGGGAGAACCAGGTTTGATTCCCCACTCCTCCACTTGCACCTGCTGGAATGGCCTTGGGTCAGCCAGACATCTCTTATCCGGGAAAACTGGGTTTGATTCCCCAGTCCTCCACTTGCACCTGCTGGAATGGCCTTTGGTCAGCCGTAGCTCTCTTATCTGGGAGAACCGGGTTTGATTCCCCAGTCCTCCACTTGCACCTGCTGGAATTGCCTTGGGTCAGCCATAGCTCTCTTATCTGGGAGAACCGGGTTTGATTCCCCAGTCCTCCACTTGCACCTGCTGGAATGGCCTTTGGTCAGCTGTAGCTCTCTTATCTGGGAGAACCAGGTTTGATTCCCCACTCCTCCACTTGCAGCTGCTGGAACGGCCTTGGGTCAGCCAGAGCTCTCTTATCTGGGAGAACCGGGTTTGATTCCCCACTCCTCCACTTGCAGCTGCTGGAACGGCCTTGGGTCAGCCAGAGCTCTCTTATCTGGGAGAACCGGGTTTGATTCCCCACTCCTCCACTTGCAGCTGCTGGAACGGCCTTGGGTCAGCCAGAGCTCTCTTATCTGGGAGAACTGGCTTTGATTCCCCACTCCTGCACTTGCAGCTGCTGGAATGGCCTTGGGTCAACCATAGCTCTGGCAGAGGTTGTCCTTGAAAGTGCAGCTGCTGTGAGAACTCTCTCAGCCCCACCCACCTCACAGGGTGTCTGTTGTGAGGAGGAAGGTAAAGGAGCTTGTGAGCTGCTCTGAGTGGAGGGCGGGATATAAATCCAATATCAGCAGCAGCAGCAGCAGCTCCCTGCTCAAGACTAATGCATGTATTGCTGTTGGCTTTGAGTCCAGTAGTGCCTTAGAGACCAACGCAACTTTCAGGGTGTCAGCTGTTGAGCTTTGACTCTTGCAGCTTCTGCCCTGAAAATCTCATTGGTCTATTGTAGTGGTTAAGTGTACGGACTGTTATCTGGCAGAACCGGGTTTCATTCCCCACTCCTCCACTTACAGCTGCTGGAATGGCCTTGGGTCAGCCATAGCTCTCACAGGAGTTGTCTTTGAAAGGGCAGTTTCTCTCAGAGCTCTCTCAGCCCCACCTACCTCACAGAGTGTCTGTTGTGGGGGGAAGAAGATATAGGAGATTGTAAGCCGCTCTGAGTCTCTGATTCAAAGAGAAGGGTGAAGTATAAGTCTGCAGTCTTCTCCTCCTCCTCCCCCTCCTCTTGGGTGCCCCTGGACTTGAATCTAGCTCAGGGGTGGCCAAACTGTAGCTCTTTCACACCTTTTGTATGGCTCCCGGAGGTCAAGGAGGAACTTAATGCTGGCTTACTCTCTAGCAAGCATGCTTAGCATTGGGACCTCGGTCAGCCTATGAGCTCTGACCCCATATGTATTTTATCTTTAATAAAGATGTGTGTGTAATATTTATTCATGTCTTGCAGCTCTCCAACATCCGGTGTTTATTCTTTGTGGAAAACGAAAGGTCCCCTGTGCAAGCACCAGTCGTTTCCAAATCTGGGGTGATGTTTCTTTCACAACGTTTTCACGGCAGACTTTTTACGGGGTGGTTTGCCTTTGCCTTCCCCAGTCATCTACACTTTCCCCCCAGCGAGCTGGGGACTCATTTTTCCGACCTCGGAAGGATGGAAGGCTGAGTCAACCTCAGGCCGGCTACCTGAACCAGCTTTCACTGGGATCGAACTCAGGTCGTGAGCAGAGAGTTCAGATCACAGTACTGCAGTACGGCTGCTTTACCACTCTGCGCCACGGGGCCGCTTTTTTGTGGCTCCAGTTTGGCCACCCCTGATCAATATTCCTTCTAAGCTGCAGAGTCTTGTAAGCAAAAATTCTACTTCTTGAGCTCCTGGCCTTAAAGTTGTGAGCTGCTGCATCAATCAGCGTGCTCTGGGGTCATCCTTCCTGAGCCAAGACAAAGATGGGTGAGCTTGAGGCTAAAAATCTTTTGCCTTCTGTCTTTCCCAGCATCAGGGGCTTCTCCAGCGAGTGCTCCCTTCTGTTGCCTTCTGTCTTTCCCAGCATCAGGGGCTTCTCCCGCGAGTGCTCCCTTCTTTTGCCTTCTGTCTTTCCCAGCATCAGGGGCTTCTCCCGCGAGTGCTCCCTTCTCATTGGGTGGCCAAAATATTTGAGCTTCAGCATCTGACCTTCCAAGAAACAGTCTGGGTTGATTTCCCTTAGGACTGACTGATTGGATCTTCTTGCAGTCCAAGGGACTCTCAAGAGTCTTCTCCAGCACCATAGCTCAAAAGCATCTATTCTGCCCTGGACCTTCCTCTTCCCTATGAATTAATGGCCTCCAAATTGTTAGCACCCCTTACTTGGGTCATGCAAATGGAGGGCCCTCCTGGCTTCCTCAATGGAGTCAATCTGTTATCTCGGGTTCCATTGAGAGAATGGGAAATCTGCAATTGAATTCCAGCTTGATCTCAGTAGGATCTGGGAGCGGCTGGCAGACACGCCCTAATAAAAAGAAAAGGAATTGCCCCTTTTCCTTTCCCCTTACTTTGCTGGTGACTCACATTTTCCTCAGATTAATCCTTTCCTCTGTCTTTGCAATGTTAACGTAGCACGCCTGTGTCTTGGTATACTGGGCAGCTTGCACCAATTATGCAAAACGATATGATATGTGCAGTCTTTCTTTGGCTATTTTTATGTAACAAGCAGGAGGGGATGTGAGGATGTGGGGGGAGTACAGGGTTTTTTTGGGGGGGGGCAAGAGCCCAGTGGCGCAGAGTGTTAAAGCTGCAGTACTTTAGTCAGAGCCCTCTGCTCACAATCCCCGGGGGAAGCTGGGTTTAGGTAGCTGGCTCCAGGTTGACTCAGCTTTCCATCCTTCCAAGGTCGGTTAAATGAGTCTCCAGCTTGCTGGGGGGAAAGTGTAGATGTCTGGGGAAGGCAAGGGCAAACCACCCCGTCAAAAGTCTGCCGTGAAAACATTGTGAAAGCAACGTCACCCCAGAGTCGGAAACAACTGGTGCTTGCACAGGGCACTACCTTTACCTTCTTAATTTGAAATGCCCACTACGTTCCCCTCCAGGATTCTGTCAGGGATTTCAGCAGGCTAATACTCAGGTGCTCTCAGTGTTTGTTTTCTTCTGGAGCTTAGTTCTCATTTGGGCTTTTAAAGGTCTTTCTTCGGTAAGAGCCCCTTGGCGCAGAGTGTTAAAGCTGCAGTACTGCAGTCCTAAGCTCTGCTCACAACCTGAGTTCGATCCTGACGGAAGCTGGTTCAGGTAGCCGGCTCAAGGTTGACTCAGCCTTCCATCCTTCCGAGGTCAGTAAAATGAGTCCCCAGCTTGCTGGGGGGAAGGCGTAGATGACTGGGGAAGGCAATGGCAAACCACCCCGTAAAAAGTCTGCCGTGAAAACGTTGTGAAAGCAGCATCACCCCAGAGTCAGAAACGACCGGTGCTTGCACAGGGGACCTTTCCTTTCCTTCTTTTGACTTCATCACTTGACCCTTTGTGTGTGTGTGTGTGTGTGTGTGTGTAGAGACCCTAACTTTGTCTGGTTTGAGAGCTTTAGTGATACTGGTTT
The DNA here is from genome assembly GCF_032191835.1 of Heteronotia binoei. Lineage (NCBI taxonomy): Eukaryota > Metazoa > Chordata > Lepidosauria > Squamata > Gekkonidae > Heteronotia > Heteronotia binoei. Next base: position 80,397,616 of record NC_083233.1, on the reverse strand, counting down.
TGTTAGACTGCAAGAGGGGCAAGGAAACAGGTTATCAGTTAAAATAATCATTGAGACTTTATTTTGAAACAACGTAATGGGCAATATGGAAACATTTCAAATTTCCCTTTCATGTTTATATGTAAAAATGTTATCTTCCAAATATAAGGTACAGTCCATGTAGGAACTTACCTCCTCTCTGAGTAGTGTAATTATGCAAAATGGCCAGTGCCTGGCAACAGAGGGGGTCGTCACCTTTCCAGATGAGGAAAGAGATGGAATTCTTCAGGATCGGGGTGGCTACCAAAAAGGCTCTGCTGGTGGTGGTTGCTGCTGAGGATGGCATCCTGAACTGCTGGTCTGATCCAGCAGGGCTCCTCGTACACTCAGATAGGGCACAAAAAGATATTGTGTGGCTGATTTCTCAGTCTCCCTCTCCTAGCCCCATTTAAGGCACGTGTCTTCACTAGCTTGGCCAAAGTCCAGGCTAATGCACCCTGTGCAATGTAATCAGTTTGGGCTGCCGTTGCTTCCAAGTTTCCAGTCTGCAAAGTCTGTGGATAACTTCAGGAAATTGTACCAAGCCTTGTTGGGTTCCCCTGGGGATGTGCGTGGTGTGGTCTCCAAGCCTTTGGGGGTGGGGGCAAGCTCCAAACTAAGTGCTCTCTTTGTCTCTCTGTCTCTCTCTCAGAATGTAAGCTTTCGTGTGCTTTAAGCACACTTCATCAGACAAGGAAATCAGGTACAGTGAGCAGAGCTACATATAGCTGGTAGGCTGTGGGTTAGAATGCAAAATGGTACACATTTAAGATCCCATGATAGAATAGTCAAATTAACAAATTGAGCAAACCTTTGATCTGGGTAACGTGAGCGTGAGCAACCAAGAAAACAGTAGCGTGTCAAAATGTGAGAATGTCTGTTAATCACTCTATTGTTAGAAGCCTGGGCCAAAATGAGGGCATTCCTTTCTCAGAAGTTTTTCCCATCGAACTAATTTACCTTTAAACACGTAACATACATATAGTTTGCCATTAGAAGAAAAATACTTTAAAATGTAGTGAAAGATGGGTTTAGTGTATGTACTGAAATAAACAGCCAATATCCCTATTTGAGTATGTCAATACAGCTAAAAGAGAAATACATATCTTACTGTACCTGATTCCTGGTCTGATGAAGTGTGTTTCTAGCACACAAAAGCTGACATTCTGAATAAAACTTTGTTGGTCTTAAAGGTGAAACTTGACTTCTACTTTGTTCTGCTGCTTCAGATCAACACAGCTGCCCACTTGGATCTCTCTCTCTGTCTCTCTCTTTGTCTGTCTCCATCTGTCTCTCGTCTGTCTCTCTCATGTCTGTCTGTCTGCCTGTGTCTCTCTCTCTGTCTGTCTGTCTGTCTCTCTCTCCATCTGTCTCTCTCTGTGTCTCTCTCTCTGTGTCTCTCTCTTCGTCTGTCTCTGTCTATCTCTCTGTCTTTGTCTCTCTCCATCTCTCTCTCTCTGTCTGTCTCTCTCTCCATCTGTCTCTCTCACTGTGTCTCTGTCTCGCTCTCTGTCTCTCTGTCTTTTTCTGTCTCTCTCTCTCTCCACCTGTCTCTCTCGCTCTGTCTCTCTCTCACACCCACCCACACCAATTGTCACCCGCTCCTCCCTTTCAGATGCAGCCAGCTGAGCAACAAAGTCTCCAAGCTGACCACCGAGCTGAAGGAGGAGCAGGAGATGAACAAGTGTTTGCGAGCCAATCAGATCTTGCTGCAGAACAAGCTGAAGGACGAGGAGAAGCTGCTGAAGGAGACCTGCGAGCAGAAGGACCTGCAGATCGCTGAGGTCCAGGAGCAGCTGCGGGACGTCATGTTCTACCTGGAGGCCCAGCAGAAGATCAACCACCTCCCCGCCGAGGCCCGGCAGGAGATCCAGGAGGGGCAGATCAACATCGCCATGGCGTCGGCCGCCGGCTCTTCTGCGGGGGGCAGCGGGAAGCCTTCGTCCCGGAAGGGGAGGGCCAAGCGGGGCAAGTGAGAAGTGAGGCCCGGGCAAATTGACCTTACTAAAGCTGGCCGCGGAGAGGTGACCAGAGGCAGAAGGAGTGTCGCCTGTCGGGTTCATCAGGTTCATGAGTCTAGCAAGGGGGAACTGACCGCCAGTTTCCAGAGCATTTCTTCCCCCCTCCCCGGGGGACTAGTCAGCACCGTTCGGCAGCCCTTAAGGATCTCCTCCTGCTGTTCGGTGGTTATTTAGTGGCTCCTCGGCTGCCTGACCTTATTTAGCCTCTTCCTCTCTGCTGCGTACCCGAGACCTTGTGTTCCGTTCTAGACGTTTGCTTGGAATTCTTAACTTTTAAAAGGTGCAAAACCAAAAAAGAGCAAAAAAAGCCTTAGATTTATTTGAAGGGAGAGCAGGCAGAGACGGGGCCGCCTCTGCCGTCTTCCTGGAGCCCAGGAGCAGAAGCAAACCTCAGGCTTTCCCGAATAATCTCAGGGCACCCGAGGGCCGTTTTCAAGGCGACTTGTGCTCGGAGCGTCTGGGGAGGTCTGGACGAAACGGAGAAAGCCATAAGCAGGTAGGCAGGTGGTCCTTGAAGCCCCCCGGGGAAGACAATCTCACGTTGGAGCTCCATCCAAGAGGATGTGTCCTGCTTAGACCACCAAGGAGAGTCAAGCAGCCCTGCCTGAGGGAGAAAGAGGTCCGCCGGTAGCGTTAACAGCTCTGCATGAGTAGCTGTCAGCATTCAGATCTGAGCCTGTTCGATGCTGCTCTGGCAGCCGGAGCCTTTTATATATCCTAAGCATGCAATCCCGGCTGTAGAACCTGCTTGGGGGTGGGTGGGGAGGGGGGCGGGAACGGCTGAGGGCTGAACGAATCGGGAATGAACCTGGGCCTGTTCCATGAGCAAAGAAGGTCCCAGACACAAGCTCAGTCCAATCACATCGCTTTTCAGAAGCATCTCAAGCGTTCGTTGCCAAGTTGAGCCAGTCCCTGTCCCAGGAGCATCCTGCCAGCGCAGCTGTGCCCAGCCAGCTTGCTGGGAAGATTCGGGTTCAACATGGTGGCCGTTTGTTCCAGGCACTCCATTCTTTGGGGGCTGGAGGGGAGCTCTCTCATGATACTCTCCCTGCTCTGGCAGCTGGAAGGCGGACTTTCCCCCCCAGTGCCCCGCTTTTGCACCGCCCGGTAAGCCTCCTGCCTTCCACAAACACATGTAGGCAAGCTCCGGCGACCTCTTTGCACATGTATAGAATCATAGAGTCGGAAGGGACCTCCAAGGTCATCTAGTCCAACCCCTCCCCCCCGCACAATGCAGGGAACCCACAAATACCTCCCTCTTAATTCACAGGATAGATAATTGTGGGTTTCCTGCATTGTGCAGGGGGTTGGATTAGATGATCCTGGAGGTCCCTTCCAACTCTATGATTCTATACATGTGCACATGTTCTATACACATAGCACTGGTGGGGAATAACTGCTTTGCAAAGGAATAAATTGGGGTGTTTCTTCCCCCCCCCTCCATTTCCTGACATCTCCCCAAGGCCACATGTTGTCTGTGGAATTCCAGAGGTGTGTTTCCCTCGCCTGTTGACGGGGCCTTTCCAAAGAAGCTTGTTCTAAGAGGCAGAAAAGGGCTACTGGGATTCGGTTACATCCATTTGCAAGTAACGTCTAGTTCACCCGTTAGCTGAAGGCGGTAGAACTCGGATAGGCTGTGAACGACCCTGTTGGCTGGGCGTTAGATGGCGGGAAGCTCAAAAGCTTTTGGGGTAGAGTGTGAAGACAGCCAGCGAGGGGCCGGACTCCTCCCTCTGCACCACGGCATCACCTGAACCCCGACCCATCCCGTGCCCCACCTCTGTTCCACCTGTGCTGCTCCCTTGTGACAAGCGTGCTTGGCTTTGCCTCAGCCTGCAGCACAAGTTCTTTGTGGGTTTTTTCCCAAAATGCTTCCTCTCTGGATGGCCACTGGCCCTCTTTCAAACGTGTAGTGCTGCCCTGAAGGCCCCGATGGCACCAATCCGTTGACGAGGAAGCCAGTGCTTGCTCGCAATGCTCTTAACGTGGGCCAGAGGACTCAGTGGTGGTGCGAGAGGGGAAGCGAGTGGCATATGCAAATTGCAAAAAGGGGAAGGGAGGGAATTGCAGAAAGGGGAGGGGAGGGGAAGCACGTGGCATATGCAAATGGCAGAAATCAGCCTACTTTTGACTCTTCCATTAGTTGAATATCTCCCCTCTTTTTTTTCCTTCATGGAAAAATGTGCATTTTCTCATTTCCTATTCGTGGGTCCCAGTCTGAGGGCAATATTCCGCAGGTTGCGATGCCAGAATTTGATCGAGCTGGCTGCGGGAAAGCCTGAGGACTTGCGGCTGACTGGCAACTGTGTTATAGTACACAAAAATATATCAGAAGCCTTCTGAACTTTTCACTCCTTTTTTTTGCGCAAGCTTTGTCGCACAAATCCTTTTTTCATCCTCGTACGCACGTCGCACTGTGAGGGGCTTCGGTGCAGGGGTTTTGAAGGCAGAAAGCTCATCCTGTTGGTCTCCCTAGAGAGAAACTCTATTTTTGGTTATTTGAAATAATCCTATTTTTGCACTAGCCTAGGGTGTCGCTTTGGTAGATGCTGCGTGTGTCGTCTTAGGTTTCTCCACATCCCGCCCCCAGTCAGGACAAAGTCAGCGTGCCGTATTGTTCTGTTAGCACCAACACGGCGGGGAAACTTTTCAGCGAGGGCTTTGAGGAGAGAAAGGAGGCTGCGACTCACAAACCGTTCGATCTGCTGAGGCCTCTGGAGAACGTGCAAGGTGTGAGCACCCGCCACGTTTCCAAGGTGATTTTTTTTTTTTGCAGACTCCTGCAGTGAGACCACTGAAAGATTAAACTCTCCCTAGTATCATCGCTCCCCCACTCCAACTGCACCTCGTTCACACGATACTTGCGTGGCGAGATCCTGATTCTTTCTAAGAAAGGTGGCCTTTACCCTGAAATGCTAACCTGTCATGTTCTAGGTGGGGGCCCCTGGCCTCTTGGAAACGGAGGGGATTCACTTGCAGCTACTTCTGTGCAGTATGCGGAATGCTGTGGGGGAAGATCTGCCCCGTCTTTGCTCCGCTGAGAGTTGAAACTCTTGCTCAGAGGCTGTGCTGGCCTTGGGCTGGGGCAAGAGTCACCCACGGAGGCGTAGTCCTTAAAGTCCCACACTGCTGTGTAACATCTGCTACGAGACTATATTAAACTGGAGGGAAAATGCCCGGTGGCTCTCGTGTCTGATTTGTGCGTGTCCTCGTGCAAGAGTCACTCCTGACGTCTGTTGCGTTGCAGGGGAAGGATCTGTTGTGTTTGGAGTTGGGATGCTCTGCGTCAGAGATGTCATATATGAACATATGAAGCTGCCTTATACTGAATCAGACCCTTGGTCCATCAAAGTCAGTATTGTCTACTCAGACTGGCAGTGGCTCTCCAGGGTCTCCAGCTGAGGTTTCTCACACCTATTTGCCTGGACCCTTTTTAGTTGGAGATGCTGGATTGAACCTGGGACCTTCTGCTTCCCAAGCAGATGCTCTACCACTGAGCCACCGTCCCTCCCTTATGTGACACTAACAATATATTCAGTTATCATACCAATACAAATCTACTGCAGTCTTCTAATACAATAATTTCTTCTAAACATAGCTATTCCCTTGATTATTATCAAAGTTTTCTTCTGCCATTACTGTTTATCCCCAAATTCAGCATACCTTAACCGTTTAAACAAATTTTCTAAAAAAGGAACACTAATAAACTAAGGTACATTCAGTTATGCAACCAAACATATATGCCATTGAACATAAAAACCAACACAATAAAACAGAGGAAAATGCGTGACAAAATAAAATGTTACAATACTCGTATGCATTGACACATTTGTTACGAGGGCCGGATCTGACATAAATGAGACTTGCACCAGGCCACGCGTGTACCTATTTAAGATTAGGTAGCAGAGAGATCAACTTTATAAAGGAGACGGACAAACACAAAGATTTTTTTTTAAACTTAAAACATGCTTAAAACATTAGCACTCATTGGTTTTAAAGGTGCTTTCTTTGTATTTCTCCCATGGGATCCAGGGAACTGGGCGAAGGAAGCTCTGGCTCTTTCCTGCCTTCCCCTGGGGACCAGGAGGGGGGAAGAAGCTTCAGCCAATAGACGGAATAGAGGCTTGGTTCAGTAGCTCTGCTGTGCGATTGAGAGAGCCTTGCAAAACACACTCTGCCTCCCTCCTTCCTCCCAAGGGAGTAGCCTCAGCCAATGGAGAAAATAGAGATTTTGCTCTGTAGCTCCCGTGTGATTGAGCAAGCCTTGCAAAGATTTATTTAACCTACTACAGGTACGGTAATCCACAAAACCATATGTTGGGATAAAAATATGTGAGTGTTCCAGGTACCACAAGCTTATTTCTGCTGCAACCCATGACGAGCACACTGCATTTAGCTGTATGGTGCTGAAAAACCTATCGCCTTCACGAAAACGTCTGCAGATAGGAAGAGATCTTTCTCTGTTGAAACCATTCCCCATGTGAGAGGAACTGCTGGGGTTTGGGCTGTAACGTTTGGTAACCCTTGTGTTCACGTGGCTCTTGAAAGGAGCTCTGGGTCAGAGGTAGAACACAGGATGTGCCCAGTTCAACCCTGAACTCTCCAATGCAAAAAAGTCGTCTTGAGACCTGCCAGTCACAGGGGACAGTACTGAACACTTTCCCTATGAAGAAAGGTTAAAACTCTTGGGGCTCTTTAGCTTGGAGAAACATCGGCTGAGAGGTGACATGATAGAGGTTGACAAGATTCTGCATGGGGTAGAGAAGTTAGAGAAAGAAGTACTTACTGAGCTAAGTTGGCTGACAGCCTGTGTCAGGCAAGCCCATCAGTTGTGACTAGAAGCTGCCTGTGTCCCATTGTGGCCCGTTTGGTACATGAAATGGAAGGAGCATAGCTTTGTTTTCTGACACGGGTGTCCACTTTTCACCTGTCGTATGAAAGACAGTAGGCAGTGTTTTCGCGTTATATGCCATAACCAGCTTATTAATCGTACTTTTCAAAAGTAAGTATACATTAATTTAGCAAACAACGCTTGCGGGGTTAAGATTTTCCCGTTTGCACACTAACCCGTTGAGGTTGGTCGGAATGACAGAATGACCACGGATCACTCAGTAAGCTTTCTAAATGAAGAGGAATCTAAGTCCAGGTTGCCTCTGAAGTCCAACTACCACAACACACCGGCTCATAGTCTCTCCTGTGAGTCGGGGAATGAGCGTTTGAATCCAGATATTCATTCTGTGAGCGCATGGTCTCTAAACTGCCCTGTCTGACATCGTTCAATGTGTCTCTTTTAGTGGCCAGATCTTCCCTTCCTCAGACATTCGCCCTAATGGAGTGCCCCCCACTTTTTTTCATTTAAAATTTGTATTGAGAACGCCAACATAATAAAATATAATACAGCATAACATAAGTAATATAAGGGTCTTCTCCAGTGAGTGCTCCCTTCTTATTTGGTGGCCAAAGTATTTGAGCTTCAGCTTCAGCATCTGACCTTCCAGGGAACGGTGTGGGTTGATTTCCCTTAGGACTGACTGATTGGATCTTCTTTCAGTCCAAGGAACTCTCAAGAGTCTTCTCCAGCACCACATTTCCAAAGCATCTATTCTTCTGTGCTCAGCCTTCCTTGCGGTCCAGCTCTCACAGCCATACATTACTACTGGGGATACCATTGCTTTGACTATATGGCCTTTGTTGGATTTTAATATACCAGGCCTGAATTGTGGAAGAGGAGAGGCTCCTAAGAGCCCCTGTGGTCTGGGTGGCAGCAGTGGGTGGCCATGATACCAACCTCTTCATCTGCTTCTCCCTTAATCTTGCGTTCCATCTTCCAACTATTACAAATGTCATGGTCTTTTTTCTCTTGCTGCTGTTTAATATCCAGGCTGAAGAGGTGTTCTGTTGAGCTCTAAAGCTTATTCGCTCCTTTGTCATTGGTCCTATTGTCAGATGCGTTCTCCGTGGGCTTTGCCTCTGATTTATGGAGATGCCTCCACGCGATGGAGGCGTGGGGGGATGGGGTGCAGAACACCCACAATGAAAGCCAAAGAGAGAACGACACAAAGAAAACATTGAGAGGGCCAGCGAAACAATCGTGCAAGCCTTTGTCACTGTGGAGAGGCGTCGGTGTCATGCAGCAGCGGTTGAGCAAATGCAGGCAGCGAGATGTGGGTTGGAGGAGGGGAGGAAGAGAGCTGGTTGTCTGTAGGCAGAGGTCACCTGAGTCCCCGATCACAATCTCAGCCGTCGGTCAACTGTCCACGTTGGAATGGAGGCTTCCAGAGTGTCACGGTGAGGGACCTCGCCACAGAGCACGGGAAGATGAGAGAGGGCGTGCACAAATGTGCCGCCAAAACCTGCTACAGTAAAAGACACAATTGTGACCCTGTTGCTTCGTCAGCACATTTTAATCAACTACTGCTGGACCCAGTATCTTTTTAGATAGGCTTCAGAGTTCAAGCAACAGTTCCCCTGACGCCCATGAGTAAGTTTGCAGTTTCATCGAGGGCTACTGTGTCCTTTCTCCTTTGTTTGACTTGGGTTTAAAACCTTTTAGTTTTGCTTTGTATCCCCCCCCCCCCTGGAATTTTTGAACTCATATGCGGCGTTGTGCATCATGGGCAGAAAACACAAATTAAATAAGTTTTGTTTCAGTAGGGTGAAAAGCTGCTGTCTGATGTCAGCAAGAAAGTCTAGGCCTAGGGAGAAAATAACGTGAAATTTATTCATCTGATAGAACAAAGCTTGAGTCCAGGGGCACCTTTAAGACCAACAGAGTTTAATTTTGGGTATATGTTTTGTGTGAATACACACGGAAATTTTTACCCAGAATTAAGCTTTGTTGGTCTTAACAATGCCCCTGGACTGAGACTTTGTTGTTGCTTCAGACCAGGGGTGGCCAAACTGTGGCTCAGGAGCCCCATGTGGTTCTTTCACACATATTGTATGGCTCTCAAAGTCCCCGCTGAACATAAGTACATAAGAACATCAAAGAAGCCATGTTGGATCAGGCCAAGGGCCCATCCAGTCCAACTCTCTGTGTCACATGAGAACATAAGAGAAGCCATGTTGGATCAGGCCAATGGCCCATCCAGTCCAACACTCTGTGTCACATAAGAACATAAGAGAAGCCATGTTGGATCAGGCCAATGGCCCATCCAGTCTAACTCTCTGTGTCACATAAGAACATCAGAGAAGCCATGTTGGATCAGGCCAATGGCCCCTCCAGTCCAACACTCTGTCACATAAGAACATAAGAGAAGCCATGTTGGATCAGGCCAATGGCCCATCCAGTCCAACACTCTGTGTCACATAAGAACATAAGAGAAGCCATGTTGGATCAAGCCAATGGGCCATTTGGCCAGCTTGGAGAAGGCATTTGTCTCTCTAAATCACTTTTCTAAGCAAAGCCAGCCAGTGACTTGGAGAACACATTTAAAGTTGCTTTCTTTCCATCCCTCTCTCCCCCGGTCTATTTGCCTTCCTTCCTTATGGCTCTCAAACATGATGTATTTCTATGTGGCTCTTGTTGTAAGCAAGTTTGGCCAGCCCTGCTTCAGCCCAACACGGCCACCTGCCTGAATCTTATTCATGAGATGTCGCTGATAGGCTGTTATCAAATCTATTAATGGCTTTTAAAAGCCTATGTAAAATGGTGGGTTGCTACTTCAAAAGGTGATTTCACAGCAATCCTACCTTAATTCTGTTCTAGCAATGACTTTAGCAAACTGTCTCAGGTTTTCCATGTAGAAATTGTACATTATGCAGAAAACCCTTCTTTGAGAATGACTTCTAATGGCCACAGAATGACATGCGGCTAATTGTTTTAAATTATCAGGGGGAAGGGATAGATTAAATGCCAGGCCGTGTGAATTTTCTCAATTTAAAAACAAAGGCCCAGTTTCGGTGTCAGGCTCCCCCTCAGCCACCCAGCAGGCCCACTCATCTCTATTCAGCTTTGCAGGATAAAACAAAATCTAACTGAACAAAAAAAAAATCCTTAAAAGCTTAGACTGTGAAAGGGTGCTGGGTTCTGTCTGTCCAGTTCTCCTCAACTTTTGGGGAAACTTGTTTAATAATAATGTTTGTTTGTATTGGATTCCTGTGACCTATCTGCTGAACCGTTCTTTGTGAGAATGCCTTTAAAGAAATTTCAGTGGATTAAAAAAAACCAAAACCCTCTTGAGATGCAGATGTTATAATCAGGATAATTTAATCATTAAGTACTGCAGACATTAATCTGAACAGAACCACCTGATATATTCTCTCTTGGGTGCGATGCAGCATTTACCATAAAGTTTGCTGGAACATTTGTAGCTTTGGAATCTAGTAGTAAGGTTTGTTGTTTGGAATAATAATGTCTCCATAAGTAAGTGTTTTTGGTACTACAGAATGTTGAGTGATTTTAATATGACATTAACCAAGTATTTGCAGATGAAGAGCTTTCTGACCACAACAGAGAATACTTATAGCTACTTTACAATTGAAACATTAATAACTCAAAGACAATAGGAACGTTTTCGAAGACATAGCAACTATTGTTGGTCTCGGAGTATAACATGATAAAATAATTTCCAAATAAAGTAAAGATTTTGGAAATGAGGTACCTAGTGAGGTTTGCGTGTGTGCTGTGCGTATATACCCTTCCCCTATGGATCCTGCCGTTTGGTATGTCTCTTCCATAAAGAAAATATTATTACAATAATTTACCAATGGCTCTTGTTACTGAGGATAATGGCACAAATAGTGTTGCCAGCCTCCAGACAGCAGCTGGAGATCTTCCATTATTACAACAACATCTCCAGGAGACAGAAATCAGTTTACTTGGAGAAATTGCAGCTTTGGAAAGCTTCGGAAAGTGGGCCTCCCCAGGTGTACATTGGTATTGTGAACTTCACACTTTTGCACGTTGTAGGCCTGTGAGCAGTCTGCACAGTTTTGGAAAACAATAGTATCTCTGTTTTAGAAGGCGAATTCTTCAAAGGCCCTGTTTAAATCAGAAATGTTGTTTGGATGATGTCCCAGCAGTTGCTAAAATAAATAAATAAATAAATAAAAATCTGAACTTGATGCCAGCTGCTAGGCTGATATTTGCAGGTACTGGAAGCAAGAGAATTCTTCCAGAAAACAGCAATGGATTGATAATATATGGAATGTACTCTTTGATCTGATTTTTCCACCTTGAAAGTTACCAAGAAACTTGCTGAAGTGTGTGATTCAATTATATGTCAAATGGAGACAGAAGGAACGGAAACTTGTGTTTATTTACGTCATTTATACTCTGCGTTTCTCCCCGGTGGGGACTCAAAGCAGCTTACACTGTCTGCCCTCCCCCAATTTTATCCTCGCAACAACAACCCTATGGGGTAGGCTAATCTGAGAGGCTTGTGACTGGCCCAAGGTCACCCAGCAAACTGCCATGGCAGAGTGGCGATTTGAACCTGGTTCTCCCAGATCCTCGCTTGACATTGTAAATGCTACACCGCATTGGCTGTCTTTGATTTCTTTGTTGTTCTGTTGGTTGTCGTCACTCTGTAAGCTCAGGACACGCGGGAGATACTCAGAATAGCCATTAAGGCGGTTTCTCTCTTCTTGTGTATAGGTTTTCTTCTTGGTGTATTTTGAACTTTGTGATAATGGTTGAAACACACAATAATAGAAAGTGAAAGTTAAAAAAAACCCCTGACCTTCCCACCCACCCCCAACCCATAAGGTTATAATGGAAAATGAAGTTAACAATGGAAAATATTGTGAAATGTTGCTAGATTCCGTCTCTCCAGTATGCCTGAACTTTTGGAGAAACCTGATTATCAGCTATAATAAGAAGCATTTGTGTTTGTGCTTTTAGGGCTGAAAGTGCTTTACACATTATTCTTTAAGGGTTGCCAGCCCCGCCCCAGCCTTGGGCAGGAGGATGCAGGGGTTGGAAGAGTTGCGGATGATTCTTGGGGAAGACAGGGATCACCATAAGAACATCAGAGAAGCCATGTTGGATCAGGCCAATGGCCCATCCAGTCCAACACTCTGTGTCACATAAGAACATAAGAGAAGCCATGTTGGATCAGGCCAGTGGCCCATCCTGTCCAACACTCTGTGTCACATAAGAGAAGCCATGTTGGATCAGGCCAGTGGACCATCCAGTCCAACACTCTGTGTCACATAAGAACATAAGAGAAGCCATATTGGATCGGGCCAGTGGCCCATCCTGTCCAACACTCTGTGTCACATAAGAACATAAGAGAAGCCATGTTGGATCAGGCCAATGGCCCATCCAGTCCAACACTCTGTGTCACATAAGAACATAAGAGAAGCCATATTGGATCGGGCCAGTGGCCCATCCTGTCCAACACTCTGTGTCACATAAGAACATAAGAGAAGCCATGTTGGATCAGGCCAATGGCCCATCCAGTCCAACACTCTGTGTCACATAAGAACATAAGAGAAGCCATATTGGATCGGGCCAGTGGCCCATCCTGTCCAACACTCTGTGTCACATAAGAGAAGCCATGTTGGATCAGGCCAGTGGCCCATCCAGTCCAACACTCTGTGTCACATAAGAACATCAGAGAAGCCATGTTGGATCAGGCCAGTGGCCCATCCAGTCCAACACTCTGTGCCACATAAGAAAATCAGAGAAGCCATGTTGGATCAGGCCAATGGCCCATCCAGTCCAACACTCTGTGTCACATAAGAACATCAGAGAAGCCATGTTGGATCAGGCCAGTGGCCCATCCAGTCCAACACTCTGTGTCACATAAGAACATCAGAGAAGCCATGTTGGATCAGGCCAGTGGCCCATCCAGTCCAACTCTCTGTGTCACATAAGAACATCAGAGAAGCCATGTTGGATCAGGCCAATGGCCCATCCAGTCCAACACTCTGTGCCACATAAGAACATCAGAGAAGCCATGTTGGATCAGGCCAGTGGCCCATCCAGTCCAACACTCTGTGTCACGTAAGAACATAAGAGAAGCCATGTTGGATCAGGCCAATGGCCCATCCAGTCCAACACTCTGTGCCACATAAGAACATAAGAGAAGCCATGTTGGATCAGGCCAGTGGCCCATCCAGTCCAACACTCTGTCACATAAGAACATCAGAGAAGTCCTGTTGGATCAGGCCAGTGGCCCATCCAGTCCAACATTCTGTGTCACATAAGAACATCAGAGAAGCCCTGTTGGATCAGGCCAATGGCCCCTCCAGTCCAACACTCTGTGTCACATAAGAACATAAGAGAAGCCATGTTGGATCAAGCCAAAGGCCCCTCCAGTCCAACACTCTGAGTCACATAAGAGAAGCCATGTTGGATCAGGGCAGTGGCCCATCCAGTCCAACACTCTGTGTCACACAGTGGCCAATATACATGTGTGTTCATATGCATACATATATACACACACACACACACACATATACACACTGTGGCTAACAGCCACTGATGGACCTCTGCTCCATATTTTTATCCAATCCCCTCTTAAAGCTGGCTATGCTTGTGGCCGCCACCACCTCCTGTGGCAGTGAATTACACATGTTAATCACCCTTTGGGTGAAGAAGTACTTCCTTTTATCCGTTTTAACCTGACTGCTCAGCAATTTCATCGAATGCCCACGAGTTCTTGTATTGTGAGAAAGGGAGAAAAGGACTTCTTTCTCTGCTTTCTCCATCCCATGCATTATCTTGTAAACCTCTATCATGTCACCCCGCAGGCGACGTTTCTCCAAGCTCAAGAGCCCCCAGCGTTTTAACCTTTCTAGAATGCCACAAAGGCCACCCTCCCGAGGCACTGAACTGTAATTCTGGGGAATCCCCAGATGCCATCTGGAAGTTGGCATCCCTGTCTTGTAATCCTGCCTTGAACGGATGCCAATATTTGCTCTTCTTGTGTAGAGGTTTTCTTCTTGGTGTACTTTGAACTTTGGGATAATGGTTGAAACACACAATAATAGAAAGTGAAAGTTAAAAAAACAACCCTGGCCTTCTCCCCCCCTCAAACCTTGTTTTAACGGCTATTTTAACCTGTAACCTGTATTTTAACCAAGTCTGACTCAATAAATATCTGGGGACGTTGGGGGGGGGCGGAGCCAGGAGACTTTGTGGGTGGAGCCAGAAGCAAGGGTGCGACAAACGCAATTGAACTCCGAAGGGAGTTCTGGCCATTACATTTAAAGGGCCACGAGCTTTCCCTCCATTTGGAATAATGGCGGCTAGGGGCACCTTCTCGTGGGGCTCGTAGAATTGGACCCCCTGGTCCAATCTTTTTGAAACGTAGGGGGAGGGTCGAGGAGAGGCACCAGATGCGATGCTGAAAAGCTGATGCCTCTGCCTCCAAAAACAGCCCCCTCAGAGAGCCCCAGATACCCACAGATCAATTTGCCATTATACCCCATGGAAATCGGTCTCCATAGGGAATGGAGTGCCCAGCAGACATTTCCCTCCCCTCTCCTCGCTTTCTGATGACCCTGAAGTGTGGGGAGAGCCTCCAAACTGGGGGGGTCGAGTCCCCTGCCCCCACCTGGGGACTGGCAGCCCTATAGCCACGCCATCTCTGAAGCATAACGAGTATAGCCTGGGAATAAACGTGAGCTTGGCTTACAAGAAAAGAAAAGGCTTTAAAAAACCCACCTTTACTATCTACAACTACATTCTGCGAATTAATGTTTAAGGATTTGTATTCGTTTCTCTTTGATGAATATGCATGTCGACCTTGTTTCCAGTAGCACACTCAGAAGGACTTCTTGAAAGAAGCATGCTCAAAGACAATCCTGAGGACAGGTATGTGGCAGGCAGGGCCCACCTGGAGACAATGGAACCAGTTCTTTTTTAAAATGGCTCTTAGCACCAGTGGAGAATGGCCACAGGTAGCAGGCCAGATCTGCATAAGTATGTGAACGTAACGGAAGCCATGTTGGATCTGGCCAGTGGCCCATCCAGTCCAACACTCTGTGTCACATAAGAACATAAGAGAAGCCATGTTGGATCAGGCCAGTGGCCCATCCAGTCCAACACTCTGTGTCACATAAGAAAATCAGAGAAGCCATGTTGGATCAGGCCAGTGGCCCATCCAGTCCAACACTCTGTGTCACATAAGAGCATAAGAGAAGCCATGTTGGATCAGGTCAATGGCCCATCCAGTCCAACACTCTGTGTCACATAAGAATATAAGAGAAGTCATGTTGGATCCGGCCAATGGCCCATCCAGTCCAACACTCTGTGTCACATAAGAACATAAGAGAAGCCATGTTGGATCAGGCCAGTGGCCCATCCAGTCCAACACTCTGTGTCACATAAGAACATAAGAGAAGCCATGTTGGATCAGGCCAGTGGCCCATCCAGTCCAACACTCTGTGTCACATAAGAGAAGCCATATTGGATCAGGCCAATGGCCCATCCAGTCCAACACTTTGCGTCACACAGTGGCCAAAAACAAACAAACCAGGTGCCATCAGGAGGTCCATCAGTGGGGCCAGGACACTCGAAACCCTCACACTGTTTTCCCTCCCAAGAAAACTAGAAGCCCTCCCACTGTTGCCCCGCCAAGCAGCAAGACTACAGAACATCACTTGCCCCGGACAGGGTTCTGTCTGTGCCTAATAGCCACTGATGGACCTCTGCACCACGTGTTGATCCAATCCCCTCTTGAAGCTGGCTATGCTTGTAGCCGCCGCCACCTCCTGTGGCAGTGAATTCCATGGGTTAATCACCCTTTGGGTGAAGAAGGACTTCCTTCTATCCGTTCTAACCGAACTGCTCAAGTAACTTAAAAAGACACATGTAAGCTGTGTGTCCTACTGGGGTACTTGTCAGTATGAGCTGTTAAGAAAGCACTGAGCAACTAATGTGATCAAGGTGTCAATCACTTGGGCTTTTAAATTAATGCAATCTCCTGGAGCAGGGCGGGGTTCCTGGGGCCAGTAGCCTGGGGGGTAAATAGGTTATCTACATCTGTGATTCAGCCAGTGCTTTTAAAGTAGTTTTCCAGTGGGTTGTCTGACATCTCGCCTCTGATACTAAACGGAACAAAGTTTTGAGTCCAATGGCACCTTTAAGACCAGCAAACTATTCTACGGCTTCAGACCAACCCACCTGAAGCTGAGACTGAATGCTTTGTTTCAGACTCCTGTGATGGTAATCCCACAACAATGAATATAAGATTTCTTGTTCCCTTGATGCCCTGGACTTCTACTGTGCAAATCTGTCTTGAGTCTCAGTGAGGAACATGGACCCCGATACGTTTGGAAGTAGATTGCAGGCAGATCTGTTTAATGGTAAAGATACAGCTGAAGATATTTGGTTTAACAGCGGGCAGGCTGTGACGCCTGGGGCTGAACTGGTCTGTTGCTCGTTTCATCTGACTAAAACTAATTTGTAACCCAAGGACGGCTTGCATTTTTTTTTTCACTTCTGCATTTTTGTTCTAACAGATACTTAGGGAAGATGAAACTTTCCTGTGAAGTGGATAACCGTAGCTTTCTTAACACAACCATTAATTCCCCCTCCCATCTTTTTAAAGAAAAAAGAGGGAACGCTTTGAAGCTATTGTTACTAATTGTTGTTGTTCAGTTGCACAGTTGAGTCTGACTCTTTGCGACCCCATGGACAAAGTCATGCCAGGCCCTCCTGTCTTCCACCATCCTCCGAAGTCTGCTCCAATTCGTGTTGGTTACATCAGTAACGCTGTCCAGCCATCTCCTCTTTTGCCGTCCCCTTCTTCTTTTGCCTTCTGTCTTTCCTAGCATCAGGGGCTTCTCCAGGGAGTGCTCCCTTCTCATTGGGTGGCCAAAATATTGGAGCTTCAGCATCTGACCTTCCAGGGAACAGTCTGGGTTGATTTAATACTGTGTAACAATCACAAAGGTTCAAAATATTTCACGTACTTGTCATAATCCTTACAACCACCCTGTAAGGTAGTTATTATGGTTTTCAATTTGTAGGACAGAGGGATTAGAGACCCCGTTCGTGGTGATCCTCATCCACTTTCGCATCAGAGAGTACAGTCAGAATAATTCTTCCAGGGAAATGCTATTTCTTAGTATGTGAATTATTCTTCCTTTAGATCAGTGGTCCCCAACCTTTTTGGCACCAGGGACTGGTTTTGCGGAAGACGATTTTTCCAGAGACTGGGGGGGAGGTGGGGGCAATGTTCCCTCTAAGCTGCAGGGTCTTGTGAGCAAAAATTCTACTTTGTGAGCTATTGGTATTAAAGTGGTGAGCTGTTGGCAGTAAATTTGTGAGCTCCAGCATCCATGAGTGTGCTCTGGGGTCATCCTTCCTGAGCTAAGACAAAAATGTGTGAGCCAGAGGCTAAAAATCTGTGAGCTAGGTCACACTAACTCAACTTAGAGGGAACACCAGGTGGGGGATGGTTTCGGGATGATACGATTGTGCACTTTATTTCCATTAGTTTGGTGTGGTGGTTAAGCGTGCGAACTCTTATCTGGGAAAACCGGGATTCCCCACTCCTCCACTTGCACCTGCTGGCATGGCCTTGGGTCAGCCATAGCTCTAATAGAGAGCCAGTTTGGTGTAGTGGTTATGTGCGTGGACTCTTATCTGGGAGAACTGGGTTTGATTCCCCACTCCTCCACTTGCAGCTGCTGGAATGGCCTTGGGTCAGCCATAGCTCTGGCAGAGGTTGTCCTTGAAAGGGCAGCTGCTGTGAGAGCCCTCTCAGCCCCACCCACCTCACAGGGTGTCTGTTGTGGGGGAGGAAGGGAAAGGAGATTGTGATCCCCTCTGAGACTCTTCGGAGTGGAGGGCGGGATATAAATCCAATATCTTCATCTACCTCACAGGGTGTCTGTTGTGGGGGAGGAAGGGAAAGGAGATTGTGATCCCCTCTGAGACTCTTCGGAGTGGAGGGCGGGATAAAAATCCAATATCTTCATCTACCTCATAGGGTGTCTGTTTTTTTCGGGGGGGGGGGGAAGGTAAAGGAGATTTTGATGCGCTCTGAAACTCTTCAGGGTGGAGGGCAGGATATCAATCCAATATCATCATCTTCTTCCTCCACTTGCAGCTGCTGGAAGGGCCTTGGGTCAGCCATAGCTCTGGCAGAGCTGACCTTGAAAGGGCTGCTTCTGTCAGAGCTCTCTCAGCCCCACCCACCTCACAGGGTGTCTGTTGTGGCGGAGGAAGGTAAAGGAGATTGTAAGCTGCTCTGAGACTCTGAAATTTGGAGTGAAGAGCAGGGTATAAATCCAATGTCGTCGTCATCTTCTTATCGCTACGTAATATATAATAAAATAATTATACAACTCACGGCCTGGTTGCTAACAGGCCACGGCCTGGGGTTTGGGGTCCCCTGCTTTAGATGCTCTGCCTTGGCAGTTATCAGTAAAACACATACTTGGGAGCGTGTAGCCAAAACGTGGTATTTATTCCTCATGAGATTGTCCAGGCCCTTTGGAGTCTGAAAATTCAGAAATAAATATGTTAACGTGCTGCTTCACCTGAATTCTGCACTTGCTAAACGAAGGGTAATCTGTTAGAATTAAATACGAAGTGCAAAGTAGTAATCAGCCTTTTTGCCTTAACTGAGGTCTGATGACAAAGGGGGACTATTGATAGAAATGTGTATATTTTACAAATTAATAAAGCGTCGCTAATGAGAAATAGCCTTTGAAGCAGGCCTCACAAAATGAGGGTGGCCAATCAGCCTTGCTTGGTCAGAACGGAACAGGAGGACCCTCCCTCCCCCCTCCCCACCTATGGGAAAAGTTATGGGAGGGAAGGTGGCTCAGTGGTAGAGCATCTGCTTAGTAAGCAGGAGGTCCCAGGTTCAATCCCCGGCATCTCTAATTAAAAAGGATCCAGGCAAGTAGGTGTTAAAAACCTCAGCTGGAGACCCCGGAGAGCCGCTGCCAGTCTGAGTAGACAAGACTGACTTTGATGGAATGAGGAGGGTCTGATTCAGTAGAAGGCAGCTTCATATGTTCATATGTATGGGAGGGATCGTGGCTCAGGGGTAGAGCATCTGCTTGGTAAGCAGAAGGTCCCAGGTTCAATCCCCAGCGTCTCCAACTCAAAAGGGTCCAGGCAAGTAGGTGTGAAAAACCTCAGCTGGAGACCCTGGAGAGCCGCTGCCAGTCTGAGAAGACAAGACTGACTTTGATGGAACGAGGAGGGTCTGATTCAGTAGAAGGCAGCTTCATATGTTCATATATATGTTCATAAAAGTTACTTAATTTGCTTTTTTGTTAACAGCAGCCTTGCCTTGGACTGTCCTGGGAAGGAAAAATACCTGCAGTTGCTATCTTTGAGCAACACAATGCGATCCTGTGCATGTTTACTTCGAATTTAATCTAATTGTGTTTTTTAATTTTAAACAAACTTTATTATTATTAATGCATCTGTCAAGGGCCTTGCCATGAAAGGGTTATTGTATCTTATGTGCCTTTACAATACATAAATCTTTCATAATAAAGCAAAACCAACAATGAACTTATGCATTAATTAAATATCAGCATTAACACTAGTATAAATATAATTTACATTGGTGTCAGATTACTTATAAGCAATGTTCACTGTAAGCTGCAAAGACTTGTGAGCAAGAATTCTGCTTTGTGAGCTACTGGCATTAAAGTTGTGAGCGACTGCATAAGTGACTGGGCTCTGGGGTTATCCTTCCTGAGCTAAGACAAAAACCTGTGAGCTGGAGGCTAAAACTCTGTGAGCTAGCTCACGCTAACTCAGCTTAGAGGGAACACTGTAAGGCTTTCAGACAAAAATAAGAAAAAGCAAAACTTAAAAATACATCATTTTTTTGCTATGATCTATTTCTGGGAAAAACACACTAATGCAACCCAGATCAAAGGTTTTCTGTATTTGTTAATTTTACTATTCTGCTATTGGATTTTAACGTCGTGCCACTTTGTATTCTAAACCCCACCAGCTATATGCAGCTCTGCTTACTGTCCCTCATTCCTCGTCTGAAGAAGTGGGCATGCACATGAAAGCTGCCCTTCTGAATAAAAGTTTGTTGGTCTTGAAGGTAACACTTGACTCCTGCTTGGAAATAACATTGTTTTCGGTAGGGTATATCTCATTGTATTCAGTGGAGCTTGCTCACAGGCAGGGGCTGACTGGCCCTTTCTCTCACAAGGAAAGTTCCTGGCGTCATAACACTGAGGTGGTGGAGTTGCCCAGAGCCATCAAGCCTAGGTGGGGCCCACTGCCGCCGCCGCCCTCTCTGCTCATGCATCTCCTCCAATGCTTGCTTGTGCTCACCCACCCTTCTGCTGCCCGCTGGGGAGTGCTTTGTCGCCTCTGCTCCCAGTTGGGTGTGTTGCCCAGCCCTGCTGGCATGTGGGCGGTGCGCTAGGTGGGTACGGTGTTCCTGGTGGGTACGGCCGTGGCACTCCTACCACCCAGCACCATCAGGCACAGGGCGTGCAAGCAGTGGGCGAGACAGCTTGTAAGTGGGCAGAGGATGGGTGCCCAGGCTGGTGGGGGCACGTGGACTGGTGGGCCAGAAGGGGGACCTGGTCACGGGCAATGGGAAGCCCTTGAGCACTGTCTGCTAAGGACTTCCCGAAACCTGCAAGCAGCCCCGAGCAGGGAAAAGAAGGCAGCACTGCCATGACTTGAGTCCCATTCCCAGGGATGATGGGGTGTTGCCAACATTGCCAGGACCACGTGACTTAGCTTGCCTCAGGGCTGGTTGAACCCCCAGTCCAACCCTGCTCCAGGGCGCCTCACGCAGGTTCTCTGGGAAGGTGGCACAGAAATGTTCTAAATTAATGAAGCCGGCATAAAATGCTGTTCCTGTCTATTTGGGAATTTTGTGGCTATGGGGCAGCCCCACTAAAATCTGTATGTCACAACTCACAAGGTCCTTTTTTTTGCGGGGTGGGGTGGGGTGATACAAATTTCCTCTCAAGCATCCTCACAAGTGAACTCCACTCTGTTTTGGTTCACACATGCAGGACATCCTGGACAGCAAGAAAGTGAAATGGTCTGTACTACTTCAGAGTGCAGGCAGAAGATCATGGAAGTTCATGTTTTGGAATGCTCCCATACATAAGAAGTTCCCTGAAACAGGAAATTGGAACATTTGCAAAATGGACTGGAGATGCCTTCCCTCTGGAGAGCTAGTTTTCTAAGAACATAAGAGAAGCAATGTTGGATCAAGCCAATGGCCCATCCAGTCCAACACTCTGTGTCACACAGTGGCCAAAAACCCCCCAAGAGCCATCAGGAGGTCCACCAGTGGGGCTAGAAGCCCTCCCACTGTGCCCCCCAAGCACCAAGAATACAGAGCATCACTGCCCCAGACAGAGAGTTCCAACAATACGCTGTGGCTAATAGCCACCGATGGACATCTGCTCCAGATGTTTCTCCAATCCCCTTTTGAAGCTGTCTATGCTTGTAGCCGCCACCACCTCCTGTGGCAGTGAATTCCATGTGTTCATCACCCTTTGGGTGAATAAGGACTTCCTTTGATCTGTTCTAACCCGACTGCTCAGCAATTTCATGGAGTGCACCAAGTTGGGAAGGGACGGTGGGTCAGTGGCAGAGCATCTGCTTGCTAAGCAGAAGGACCCAGGTTCAACCACTGGCATCTCCAACTAAAAAAGTCCAGGCAAATAGGTGTGAAAAACCTCACAGCTTGAGACCCCGGAGAGCCGCTGCCAGTCTGAGTAGACAATACTGACTTTGATGGACCAAGGGTCTGATTCAGTAGAAGGCAGCTTCATATGTTTATATGTAAGCAGAAGGTCCCAGGTTCAATCCCCGGCATCTCCAACTAAAAAAGTCCAGGCAAATAGGCATGAAAAACCTCACAACCTCACAGCTTAAGACCCTGGAGAGCCACTGCCAGTCTGAGTAGACAATACTGACTTTGATGGACCAAGGATCTGATTCAGTAGAAGGCAGCTTCAAATGTTTATATGTAAGCAGAAGGTCCCAGGTTCAATCCCCGGCATCTCCAACTACAAAGGGTCCAGGCAAGTAGGCGTGGAAAACCTCAGCTTGAGACCCTGGAGAGCGGCTGCCAGTCTGAGTAGACAATACTGATTTTGATGGACCAAAGAGGGTCTGGTTCAGTAGAAGGCAGCTTCATATGTTCATATATATGTTCGAGTTCTGATATTGTGAGAAAGGGAGAAAAGTCCTTCTCCCTCTCCCTTTCCCATCCCATGCATAATCTTGTCAACCTCTATCCTGCCACCCCGCAGCCTATGTTTCTCCAGGCTCAAGAGCCCCAAGCGCTTGAACCTTTCTTCCTAGGGAAAGTGTCCCAACCCTTGAATCATTCCGGTTGCCCTTTTCCTGCACTTTTGCCATGAAACACCCCCCCCCCTGCTTTAAAACTAACGTTTTGATGGACCAAAGAGGGTCTGATTCAGTAGAAGGCAGTTTCATGTGTTTATATGTAAGCAGAAGGTCCCAGGTTCAATCCCTGCAATCTCCAACTAAAAAAGGTCCAGGCAAATAGGCGTAAAAACCTTGCAACCTCACAGCTAGAGACCCTGGAGAGCTGCTGCCAGTCTGAGTAGACAATACTGACTTTGATGGACCAAAGAGGGTCTGATTCAGAAGGCAGCTTCATGTGTTTATATGTAAGCAGGAGGTCCCAGGTTCAATCCCCGGCATCTCCAACTAAAAAAGGTCCAGGCAAATAGGCGTGGAAAACCTTGCAGCCTCACAGCTAGAGACCCTGGAGAGCTGCTGCCAGTCTGAGTAGACAATACTGACTTTGATGGACCAAAGAGGGTCTGATTCAGTAGAAGGCAGCTTCATGTGTTTATATGTAAGCAGAAGGTCCCAGGTTCAATCCCTGCAATCTCCAACTAAAAAAGGTCCAGGCAAATAGGCGTGGAAAACCTTGCAGCCTCACAGCTAGAGACCCTGGAGAGCTGCTGCCAGTCTGAGTAGACAATACTGACTTTGATGGACCAAGGGTCTGATTCAGTAGAAGGCAGCTTCATGTGTTTATATGTAAGCAGAAGGTCTCAGGTTCAATCCCCGGCATCTCCAACTAAAAAAGGTCCAGGCAAATAGGCGTGAAAAACCTCAGCTAGAGACCCTGGAGAGCCATGAATGGGGCTGTGGCTCAGTGATAGAGCATCTGCTTGGGAAGCAGAAGGTCCCAGGTTCAATCCCCAGCATCTCCAACTAAAAAGGATCCAAGCAAATAGGCGTGAAGAACCTCAGCTGGAGACCCTGGAGAGCCATGAATGGGACTGTGGCTCAGTGGCAGAGCATCTGCTTGGGAAGCAGAAGGTCCCAGGTTCAATCTCCGGCATCTCTAACTAAACAGGATCTAGGCAAGTAGGTGTGAAAAACCTCAGCTAGAGACCCTGGAGAGCCGCTGCCAGTTTTAAAGCAGACTCTGACTTTGGACTCTGCCCTTTCCCTGTCCCGAGGAAGAGCAGCCAGGGCCGGAGGGAGGGAGGGAGGGAGCCGCCTCCCACCCGGGCTAGCTTTCTCCTTGCAGGAGCCTCCTTCCCCCCTCAGGGCCCATTTGTGCCAAGGAGGCCTCCCTCCCGCCCTCCGTCTCCCCCTCAGCGGCCTGGGCGTGCCAGAGTCCCCCCGCGCAGCTCCTCGGCGGCGGCGGCGTCGCCCGTGTGAGGGGAAGGAAGCGCGAAGGCCTGGCTCCCTCCTCCCTCGCGCGAGTCCCTCCTTCTCGCCCGCCTTCCCGGCCGGCTCGGGCTCCGCCCCGCCGGATCCTTCCGCGCCCGGCCGCCGCTCTCCCTCCCTCCCTTCCTTCCCTGCCCGGCCCGGCCTCGTCGCTCTCGCCCGCCCGCCCGGCCTCCCTCAGGCGGCGGCCCAAGCAGGAGGAGGAGAGGAGAGGAGAGGAGTTCACCGCCGCCATGTCCCTCAAGCAGCCGCCCGCCGCCGCCGCCTCGCCAGCCCCGCCGCCCTCCTCGCCGCAGCCGCCGCCGCACCAGGGCCCGGCCCAGCCGCCCGGCAGCGGCACCCGCAAGCCCCCCGGCGGCAGCCCCGGCCCAGGCCTCCCGGCACCCGCGGCAGCACCCGGAGCGGGCGGCGGCCCCCCGGCAGGAGGCGGCAGGCCCAGCGTCGGCAGGTGAGGCCTGGGCGGGAAAGGGGCGCCGGGCCTGGGCGGGCGGCGGGAGGAGGCTCGGCGGGGCCTGGCCCGGGAGGCGCCGAGGCCGCGGCGGGTGGGGAGGCCGGCGCTTCCCTTCTCTCGCCGGGGCCATGCCAGGCCGGGCCCCGCGCCTGGGTCGGAGGCCGCCGCTGCAGCCAGGCCCTGCCGGGGGGGGGGGTGGCTGGGAAGGCCGCGGGTGGATCGGGGCTCTTGCACGGCTTGCTCGCTTGTGGCATGGCTATGGGGGGACTCCTCGGCGGCCCCGCGGCCCCTTTTTAGTTATTGCAAGGAGAATGACAGCTTTCTCTTTAAGAAGCCTGGCGTCTTTTTGGGGGGGGGGGATGGCGTGTGTGGAGAAGCAGTGGCGTGGCGGGCATGCAGCAGAGGGGGGTGGTTGCATTGAAGAGGTGCATGGAGCAGAGGGGGCATGCAGCAGAGGGGGCTTCTTGCAGTGAAGAGGTGCAGGGGGCATGCAGCAGAGGGGGTGTTTGCATTGAAGAAGTGCATGGAGAAGAGGGGGGTGTTTGGAATGAAGAAGTGCATGGAGTAGAGGGGGGTGTTTGCAATGAAGAAGTGCATGGAGCAGAGGGCATGCAGCAGAGGGGGTGTTTGCATTGAAGAGGTGCATGGAGCGGAGGGGGGTGTTTGCAATGAAGAAGTGCATGGAGCAGAGGGCATGCAGCAGAGGGGGTGTTTGCATTGAAGAGGTGCATGGAGCAGAGGGGGGTGTTTGCAATGAAGAAGTGCATGGAGCAGAGGGCATGCAGCAGAGGGGGTGTTTGCATTGAAGAGGTGCATGGAGCAGAGGGGGGTGTTTGCAATGAAGAAGTGCATGGAGCAGAGGGCATGCAGCAGAGGGGGTGTTTGCATTGAAGAGGTGCATGGAGCAGAGGGGGGTGTTTGCAATGAAGAGGTGCATGGAGCAGAGGGGTGTTTGCGATGAAGAGGTGCATGGAGCAGAGAGGTTGTTTGCAGTGAAGAGGTGGCGGGGGTGGTGGGTGTTGCGTGTGTGGCATCGTGATGCAAGCGTTGGATGCGGGAGTGGGGTTCTGCGCGTGGCATCCGGGTTCCTGGGGGCGAGGGTGGGTGCCCGCCGGTATCCACGCTGGGAGGCGTGCTGGAGGTGGAGGTATGTCTGCTAAGTAGGAAGTGCGGGAACGGGCAGCGACTGTCTGGCTTTCCCTGAAATGCAAGGGACGTGGGGCTAAGGGGGAAAGACGGGCTCCCTTTTCCACGATCGCACCGGGGAGGAGGGGGGTGGGGGGGCTGTTCGCTTTCCCTGCAGCGGCCTGGAGGGCGCAGCGGCCCCTGGAGCAGGGAAGGGAAGGGAGGCGGCTGGTGCATGACATCCGGCGGCGTGGGGTGGGGAGAGGCATGCAAAAGCCGCTCGGCCTCCATGTTGGGCACGGGCTGGAAGGAGGCGAATACCGCATAGTAGAATTGGGGCTGGGGCTGGCAGTGCCCGCGGGGAAGGCAGGTAGGAGGCCTCGGGGAAGGGCAGGAAATGCGGCCGGCCGGCCCGGCGTTACCGCCTGGGGCGCTCGGGGGGGGGGATTTGCAGGCTGCGAAAGGCGCAGGGCGGCCTGGAAGCAGCAGCGGCGGCAGAGAGCTCGCTTGCCTGCCAGCCAGCGGTGGCGGCGGGAGGCCTTTCTAGTCCAAGGCCGCGGCTGCAAGTAGGCAAGCCCGGCCGGGCCAGGCCTCGGAAAGGACGCCTTGCTGCTGCCGCAGGTGTCAGCCCGGAGAGAGGCCCGGATCCGATCCTTCCTCCTGGGTGAGGGCTGGCGCGGGGGGGGGGGGGCTTGGTGGTGGTGCAGCTGGGCCCGGGCCGGCCGTGGTGGTGGTGGTGCAGGGTGACCATTTCATAGCGCAGAGCTTGAATGCGTGGAGGTTCTTTCTCCTCCCTCCCCGGCACTCAGCAGTAGGCCGCGCATTCCAGCAAGGTCTCCTTTGCCAAAACCTGGTGGATTTCCCCCCTCTACTCCCCGTTGCCCAAGGAAGAAAAGAGAGATGTGATTTAAGGTTCAGCTGGTTGGCCTGTGCTGCATTGGTGGGGGGGGAGAGGAAATCAGGAGTAGGGGCGCGTGTACCGATTCAGCTCCTTTGCTGAACTTTAAAATGTTAACAGGGTTCGTTTTGTAGGAAAATAGGTGGTGCAGATAATCCAGGGATTTGTTTATGCAGCTGCAAGGAGGGGGAACCCTCAGAAAGGTTCAGGAGCTGTGCTCCTGTGAGTTCTTGCTGAATTCAAGGCCTGAAAATGTACATCAACATTTCCAGAAT
This sequence comes from Heteronotia binoei, assembly GCF_032191835.1. NCBI lineage: Eukaryota > Metazoa > Chordata > Lepidosauria > Squamata > Gekkonidae > Heteronotia > Heteronotia binoei. Next base: position 80,371,251 of record NC_083233.1, on the reverse strand, counting down.
ATCAGTGTGTTCCTTACAGTATTAAATCAAGGTTAACAGCTGGCAATGGATGAAAATAGGCCTGGCTTTCTTTTTGTCAGATTGAACCCTAAATTCCGTGCTTGCGGAAAGTGATAGTGTTTTGGACCACATAACGTGCTGCTTGTTTTATTGTAACCAGAATGACAATGAATGTATGTGTAAATAGAAGAGTATACGTTTGGAACCCAATTCATTTGTAATACCTTGGCGATGCTAGCCTTTCCCATCCCCTTTTGTATTTTATTTACTGCAAGCGACACAGTGCAGCTACTGTTTTTCTGAATAGCCAAGGCTGCTCTCTGCAGAATGCTTATTTGGAAGTAAGCTGCACTGGAATCGTTTGATCTTACTTCCAGGTAAATGTGTGGTAGATCAGAGTGTTAGAAGTAAAATCCACTGGAATAGGTAGGATTTGATTACATTTAAATGCACACGAATGCCATCATTGCTCAGCGTTCAACATTTTTTTTCTCAGACTTGCTTCTGTATTCACAATGGGGTATTAAGCCTGACGCTGTGCAGAAGTACATCAAAGGTACCTGTTGTTTACACCTGCTTAGGCTGAGTATAAACTGCGAGGCACAAAATCCCCAATTCAGATGTTGAGGAATCGGCAGGGTAACCTTAGGGAAGCCTCTTCATCTCTGAACTATCCTGGACAGTAGCTGTAAGGATTAGGAGACAAAACACTCTAGAAATTCTAAGTATTAGTACAGAGCCTTAACCCAGGGGTTGCTAGTATGTACTGATCCTTTCCCTGGTATTTGTAAGAGTGCTGGCTCAATTTGTGTGTCCAGTGTATTTTTTTTTTCACAGCTGTCCTCCAAGAAGTTCCAGGTGAGGGGAGACACGTGGTTTGTGGCCCCCATTTCCTCCTCACAACAATCCTGAGGTAGGTGAGATCGAAAGGGAGTGACTGGACCAAGTTTACCCGGTGACCTTCACAGCAGAATGTGGACTTGAACCCATCTCAACAAGATCCCAGTCTGACATGCTCTATCAGCCATAATGCAATGAGTGTTGAAGTTATGGAACAAACATCTCTGTGCATAGCACAGCCAAGGTGGTATAGTAGTTAAGAGTGTGAGACTGAGATCTGGGAGACAAAGGGTCGATTTCCCACTCTGAAATGGAAGCTCGCTGGGTGACCTTGGATTAGTCATGCACTCTCAGCCTAACCTAACTCACAGGGTTGTTCTGAGAGTAAAACGGAGGAGAGGAGAACTCTAGGCAAGCAGCTTTGGGTATACATGACAGGGGTATAAATGACAAATGAATCCCAAAGAGAAATGAAGTATTAACATGTCATATAGAATAGTTTCATCTCTCACAGTTTGGGAAAATAGTTTTCCTATATGAGTGAAGTTACAGCTATGCCTTGGCTTTTGTTATACCAGTTGGAGCCTAGAAAAAAATAGCTTTGTAGGCCACAGTTTGACTAGGTTTGGCTCAGTTAATGGAGGGCCAAATAGCAAATCAAATGATTCCGCCTCTAAGGTGGGGTAGCAGAGTGGAAAAATAGAAATATTATTGGGAGGAAGTATGGCAGGACCTGCTTGCTGTTGTCATCCTTGTGTTAAAAGGTACACTGCTTTGGTCTGGCCGCATGTGGAGTATTGTTTGTAGTGCTGGAGGACTCAGTTCAAAAAGGATGTGGACAGAATGGAGCCAAGTGCAGGGGAGAGCGGGGAGGATGATCGGGGGCCTGAAGACCCTGCCCTGTGAGAAAAGGTTGAGGGATTTGGGAAGGTTCAGTCTGGAAAAGAAGGGGAGGGGGGGACAGGATTGCTCTCTCGAAGTCCTTGAAAGGCTGTCACTTAGAGGAGGAGTGCACGGAGCTGTTCCTTTTGGCAGCAGAGGAAAGGACTTGCAGCAATGGGTTTTAAATTAAGGGTGGGAAGGAACCGACTGGATATTAGGAGAAACTTTTTTACAGGAAGAGTTGTTCAACAGTGGAACCAGCTACTGAGGGAGGCAGTGAGCTGTCCCCCTCACTGGCAGTTTTTAAGCAGCGGCTGGAGGAACCCTTATGACGGATGCTGCTCTAGGCTGATCCTGCATTGAGCAAGGGGGTTGGACTAAGATGGCTTGCATGGCCCCTTCCAACTCCATGATCCTGTGACTCTTTGGGGGGTGAGAACTTCTTTTGTAAGAACTGCTCATGAATTCTAGCTGGAGATGCGATTACAGGAGAAATAACTTATGTTTCTTTCTCCCGCATTTACCTCTTTTAAGTTTCATTGTAATAAAATTACTTTTAACGCTTGAGCTAATAGAATAGTTTCAAAGGTGGCGGTCTGTCTCAGGTTAGATGCTTTTAAGCAATGAGGGAAATAATCCAGATCTTGAAACAGCTATTGGTAAGTCAGTTGAAAATGTCGACTGTAAAAAAAGGGCAAAAGTACCTCTTTTGAATCTAATCTGTGTTTTTAAATGCATTTTTGTTCCGTGTCTCTGTATCGAGCCTTTACTGGTGCCGAAACAGTTCAATGGGTGTAGTATTCTAGTTTGAGACTGGTAGCTACTGCTCGTAAGCTTTTGAATGCTTTTTAAACAATGCTTAGTGCTGCAGTTCTTAATTTTGTTTGTTTTGAAGTCAGGTTTTCTATTTGAAACATGAACAAATAGTTCATTTGTAGCCATGGAGAACAAAAATCTGGAGGAAAGAGGTATATACATCTGTGCTTGTGGCAGCAAGTGGGGATACCTACTGTGTTTAACTTGTTAACTTTTTCTTTCAAAGCATTTGTAAGGAATCTAAGTTTCCTTACTCTACAAAGTACTTCTGTTGCATGGAGACTCCTGGCCACAGCATTTATCATAATTTTTGCTGTACTAATTTCTGCTTATTATATATGAAATTAATATTAACAGGTGGAAGTCCGAGCTACTGCAGAGATTCCTAAATGTGTGACCTATGTTAATTTTTTTCCTTTGGAACAGCAAGCTCTTGTATCTTATCACAGACTGCTTTTGAATTCTGCTTGAAAGAGCAGTTTGGCATGCTGTGTGTAGATGGAACTAGTGCTCTGTTATTCTTTAGGTCCTGGAGAAATAGCAAATCATCTTGTGAGAGCCAGTTTAGTATAGCGGTTAAGTGCGTGGACTCTTATCTGGGAGAACCGGATTTATTTCCCCACTCCTTCACATGCAACTGCTGGAGTGACCTTGGGTCAATCACAGTTCTTGAAAGAGCTGTTCTCCTTGAGAGCAGATCTCTCAGATCCTTCAGTCCCCTCCCCCCACCTCACAGAGTGTCTGTTGTGGGGAGGGGAAGGGAAAGGAGATTGTAAGCCACTCTGAGACTCCTTCAGATAGTGAAGGGCAGGGTATAAATCCAATCTCTTCTTATATGAACATACGAACATATGAAGCTGCCTTATACTGAATCAGACCCTCAGTCCATCAAAGTCAGTCTTGTCTACTCAGACTGGCAGTGGCTCTCCAGGGTCTCAAGCTTAGGTTTTTCACACCAACTTGTCTGGACCCTTTGTAGTTGGAGTTGCTGGGGATTGAACCTGGGATCTTCTGCTTACCAAGCAGATGCTCTACCACTGAGCCACTGTCCCTCCCTATTTCTTTTTCCCTTCTTCTTCTTGTGGCATATATCAGACTTCAGGGGCTATATCCACTGCTTCATATTTTAGATTCTAAATTAATTTTAGTCTGACTAAATATCACTACATGTTCATACTTTCTAATCACCATTCTATTCTGGATGTCCCATATTTATAATTTCTTGATTAATCCTTAATATCTAGGTAGGATTAATTTTTTTTCTGTCATTGATTCTCTGGAACCCAACATCGGGTTTTATGGTACTAATTTCAAGGTATATGAAATAGTCTTTCCATTTCCTGAGAACCTGGGGATCCAGTTGCCTAGAAGTTATTCCAGTCGTTCTAAAACAATTTTGAACAAATGTATGTTTAATCAAGATGATTAAAGGTAAAGGTTCCCTCCCGTCCCTTAGCACTTTTAGCCTTAACACTTTTGTGCTGTGTATTTGGTCATGGACCGTAATAAAGCAAACTGAAACGGAAACTTTTAGCCTATTTGAATTAAATATTAAACTAGGTTGATCTTTTTACAGTTGCTATGATTACAGTGTTTTTGCTGCCCTTTAGAATATTGGGAAAATACAGGAACGTAAGAAGAGCACAGTTGTTCAAACGGGGTAGGGAACATTGGCTCTCCAGATGTTTTTTTCCCCCTACAACTCCCATCAGCCCCAGCCATTGGCCATGCTGGCTGCGGCTGATGGGAGTTGTAGGCAAAAAACATCTGGAGAGCCAACCTTCCCTACCCCTCTAGTCCAATATAGTGTTGTGCTCAGTGGCCAGCCTCTTTTTGTGGAAGTCCATCTGCAGGGCTTAGAGGCTGAGGCCTTCCCCTGATGGTTTCCTCCCGGCACTGGTATTCATGGGCTTGCTGCTTCTGAACGTGAAGCGTCCCTTTAGTCACCGCGGCAAGTAGCCACTGATCATCTTATCCTCCATGGTGTCTAATCCCCTTATAAAACATACTTTTACTGCTGCTGAAACAGTGAAGTGATTTTGAGGGCCTCTCCCCCCCCCCCCCCCCCACGATAGCTGATTAGTGTCATCTGGAGGGCATCTACATGTGGAGTACACATAAACGGACCATGCTTGCAAGGTGCTAGACCATATTTTATTTCCATTGTGCGGCCAAAAAGCCAGGAGATTCATAAGCAGGCCTCAGATTCAGCAGGAGCTCACAGGAGCCCAGCTCCTGAACCTTTCTGAGGGTTCCCCCTCTTCCTCCCCACCTACCTTGTCCATTGAATAGGAGGTGCAGCTGCATAACAATCCCTGGATTAGGAGAGCGGGCAGCCAGCCAGACACCAGGGGCTTTGCCACGCCCCCAGCAGCCCTCATTAACCCCTGGAGAAACCTGCACCACTCTTTCTCCATTCTTATGTGATTTTGGGCAGCAGGTGGCTTGCTGACCTTTTGACTTGTGGGGAGGCAGGAGAGCCCCAGGCGAATGAGGCCTGCTTGGGCTGGCTGGATCTCTAGCCAGCCCAAGCAGGCATCGCTTGCCCGGGACTCTCCTTTCTTGCATCAGGTTGCTTTGGGCTGGGTTGGGGTGGGGTGGCATATGCTAATGAGCTCTGTCACCTATTTTTCTACAAAAACGACCCCCGTTCATAAGTCTGAATAATATGGACAGATTGGGGAGACTGCAACTGCTGGTTCGTTCAGCACTGCAGGTCTGCTGAAAGGGTGTGAGAGATAGCGCTGAGAAAAGGTAGAAGAAATACCTGTTTGCTGGCAAAGTGCATGGAAGGGTGTGGTTCCTGTGTGGAAGAAGGCAGAGGGGTCAATCACAGTATGGGTGGTGGTGGATCCTGAGCATCTAGCTGTTGCTTTCTGTTTTGTCCCCACACAGCCAAATCTAAAACAGTCCCGTAGTCAGAAGCAATTCTCTTTGTCCCATCTGGAGGGATGTCATTCAAGCAAAGAATTTAACTGACAACAAATGAAGGTGCTGTTAAATCCTGAATCTGGAGAAATTTTTTTTAAAAAAACAAGGAACTATAGACAGAGATGCTTAAAAGTTTCAGTCAGTTACTTAAGCAAAAAGAAAAATCTTTGTAATTCTTGTTTGCAAAAATACTCTCTTTTTAAAATACATGAATCCATCCAAATAAATTAAAAAAAAATATTTGGCCCATCTCTTGGATCGGTGTGAAATAATGGTGATCTGTTATTCTTTAGCAATTTGAATCTAATAGGCTAATTTCACAAAATGCTGATCTCGTTAGCACCAGGAAAGGGATGAAGACTAGCGGTCATGGAAAGGATTTCTTTAGATTCATTTAGCCTCTTGGTCTTGCTGAGGCTCAAGGTGGATTAAAATATACAGAAAGCGAATCGATTAGACGGCGTAAGGTATTCAGTAAACAGTGCAGAAGGATTAGGATTACAGAATTGGAAAATGGCACAAAGTAAAACTGTCTAAACCAGGGGTGTCAAACATGTGGTCCGGGGGACGAATCAGGCCCTTGGAGGGCTCCTGTCTGGCCCATGAGCAACTCACTGCCATCTCCTTTCTTCTCCCTCTCTCTTGCTTCCTTCTGCATTACAGTTTGCTTTGCCAGACTTGCTCAATTGCACAGGAGCTACAGAGTAAAGCCTCTGTTTTCTCCATTGGCTGAGGCTCCTGTCTTGGGGAGGAAGGGAGGGAGGCTCTCTCAATCGCATAGCAGAGCTACTGAGCCAAGCTTCTCTTCCTTTTATTGGCTGAGGCTCCTCCACCTCCTGGTCCCCTGGGAAAGGAAAGAAAGAGCCAGAGTTTCTTTTGCCCAGTTCCCTCAATCGTACCGGAGAGATACAAAGAAAGCACCTTTAAGATCAATGAGTGCTAATGTTTTAAGCATGTTTTATTTTAAGCTTTAAAAAAAAATGTGTTTGTCTATGTTCTTTATAAAGTTTATATCTCCACTACCTGGCCTTACATTTTGTGATACACACGGCCTAGCCCGACACGGTCTCATTTATGTCAGATTCGGCCCTCATAACAAATTTGTCTAAATCATGGTAATACCCTAAAACAGAGAGAATAGGAAAGCTGTTTTGAGGAGCCTCTTGGTAATTGGCATAATGAGTCATTTAGCGGGTAGGTAGGAGTTTCACTTTCTGTTGAGCATTAACTCTGTTTAGGTTTCATAGTTCCTCATAGTTCAGTTATGGCTCTGTTCCAACCCGCATCTTAAGACAGTGTCCCACTGGGTTGTTGTTTTTTTTTTCTTTCAGGTGTTCTGTCTAGTAGTTTGTAATAGCTGTGCTTTGCAGCCCAATGCTCCTGGGATTTAGATAATTATATTCAAGAATTTTAAAGCTTTACTGAACTGTATTTCTCCAGGTAACTCCTAGCACACAAGTCTAGCACAGAAATAAATTCAGAATAATAATGTCAGTATCTAAACATTTAGCACCACCAAGGCTATAAGCTTATATAGTTAAATTATTAATTCTGGATGAAAATGCTGAATGTAGAATGGAGTGTAGGAATGTCAGCAAATATACCTCTCACGCTATAATATTCCGCAGTCTTATTTTGGAAGACTCGTCACTTGATTCATTGGGACTAAACTTCTGCATAAACATGCATAGAATTGTACTATAGTCAAGACTTGCCCTTAGGCCCATAGTCAAGGGGAGTGGCATTTGGGGGACAGTGTCCCCCATTAAAGAGCTCCCTCCTGGGCTAAAAAAAAAAATCAGAGAAAAATTTTCCAAAACATACTTTAAAAAAAAATAAGGTGCACATGGGATGTCCAAAATAACCCTGGGTGCAGTCAGCTGCGGTCTCATTTTCTTTTTTCTGGACCAAAAAATAAATAGGTTTTTAAAAATGCAAAATAAAATAATAGAAAATTGCAATAAAACAGAATTGCAAAATGCAAAAATGAGTGTTGGAGATTCCTCCCCCTCCCCTCCCCATGCAGACAAGGAAGCCCATAGAGTCACAAGGTGGGGGGGGGAAGAGGAGTGGATTCTGCATGGGATGGAGAAAGTAGAGAAATAAGTACTTTTCTCCCTTCCTCACAATACAAGAACTCAATGAAATTGCTGAGCAGTCAGGTTAGAACGGATAAAAGGAAGTACTTCTTCACCCCAAGGGTGATTAACATGTGGAATTCACTGCCACAGGAGGTGGCGGCGGCTACAAGCATAGCAGCATCAAGAGGGGGTTGGATAAAAATATGGAGCAGAGGTCTATCAGTGGCTATTAGCCACAGTATGTATGTATGTGTGTGTGTGTGTGTGTGTATGTGTATATATATATATATATACACACACACGTGTGTGTGTGTATATATGTGTGTATATTTATGTATCTATATGTATGTGTGTATACACACACATATATTGGCCACTGTGTGACACAGAGTGTTGGACTGGATGGGCCATTGTCCTGATCCAACATGGCTTCTGTTGTGTTCTTATGGATAGTAGCCTTCCACCCCCTTGAAGCTGAGTCCTCTTCTGCTGACTGCTGGTGGGGGATCTTCCAACTCTCTTATTTCTCTCTTTCCCTTGGCTCCCCTGCCTCATAGGATTTCCCAGTGTCTTGCCACCAAAAAATTTCTGGCTACACCTTCTTGCCCTGTATACTTAGCTGGTGGAAACTTTGGTCATTTCACATTTTGAAAGTCAGGTATAGATCCCCACTGAGTTTTGAAATTTTCTAGATGTAACTGACTGAGCCACTTGCTTACAACCTGACAGGGTTATTCTGGTGGTGGCAGAATATTGCTCTGTTTTCTTGAGAAGATTTAGATACAAGGACTACAGAATTAATATTCTGGATTTGATCTCATGTTTCATTATTGCAGGAAAAGGATTATGCGATCTTGCTCCATGTACGATCAGTAGCGAAGCCGAAATGAATTTTAAGATTTTTACGAAAGCAGATCTTAATTGATCGGTTTTGAATGTTTGGGTTACTTATGTGCTACAAATTTCAAAGAGCAAGTTCTCAGCAGCCCATTGTGTATGCACACATGCTGGTTTATTTGGAGTGCAGGCTTGGGTTGCTAACACATCCTCAGGGCACAAGCTCAGGTTACCTCTAGTAGCCTGAGTATCATTGCACATACAAGCAGCATTAGATTTGCAGCTCTCTCTTATCCCACAATTCCTGGCAGGAGCCTCTGTAAATGTGCCACGGAGAGAGTGCTCTTCCAAGTCCCCTCCCGCACAGGGCACAGTTGTCAACACCATGTAAGCATTTAAAGGGTAATTAAAAACCAGGCCTGAATGTACCCATTCGTCTGATAAGCCAAACTTGATTGGAAGTAATGCAAGCTTCATTCATTAAAGTAGTATTTTAAAAGAGGGTCCATCAGCAGAATTTTAAAGAAGAAGAAGAATTGCAGATTTATATCCTGCCCTCCACTCCGAAGAGTCTCAGAGTGGCTTACAATCTCCTCTGTCTTCTCCCGCCACAACATTTGCCCTGTGAGGTGGGTGGGACTGAGAGAGCTCTCACAGCAGCTGCCCTTTCAAGAACAACCTCTGCCAGAGCTATGGCTAACCCAGGCCATTCCAGCAGGTGCAAGTGGAGGAGTGGGGAATCAAACCCGGTTGTCCCAGATAAGAGTCCACTCACTTTACCACTACACCAAACTGGTGGGGCTGAGAGAGCTCTCACAGAAGCCGCCCTTTCAAGGACAACCTCTGCCAGAGCTATGGCTAACCCAGGCCATTCCAGCAGGTGCAAGTGGAGGAGTGGGGAATCAAACCCGATTCTCTCAGATAAGAGTCCACGCACTTAACCACTACACCAAACTGGCTCTCTTCCTTTTCAAGGAAACTGCCTTTTCAATAGCACTAAGATTCTTTTTAATTCATATGCTTGTTTTTGCTGTTGGGAACTGACAACCCGGTAACAAAGTTCTCACCTCATCGCTCGGGCTCGCTCTCGTGAAATTTTTAGAGCCGATGGATTGTCGCATGGAGTTTCATCAGGGGCTTTATGCATGATCTGTCACTCCAGACTAGTGTGACCAACATATTCCTGGATGAGGCAGTGCAAGATAGAAGAATTTCTGGTAATGGTACGACTAGGAATCTTTCCTCCCTGTCCTAAATGGTGTCCCTGAGTGTATCTCATGTGAGTTGCCATTCACTTCTGGTGGGATAGTAAAGTCCAGAACTTTGGTGGCTGTTCCGGTGAGGGCAAACGCTGACTATTCAGCCCTCGTTCTGGGTGGTTCAGCCCTTGCTGGCCAATCTTACGGGGAGGCATGTGCCAAGGGTCACTGAAGTGTGCTGAAATCTTCTCCATGTGCACAGCTGGCCTGTTATCATGCTGGGCCTTTGACTCTGGTAGGGTAGTAATGCTCTGGATTCCTGGTGGAGGCAGAAATAGTTGCCGACATCTTATGTGGTGTTGGCCTTAATGCAAATCAGTGGGGAGTAGCACGGCCTTCGCAGTGCTGCTGCTGGATACTCTGCTCGTTCAGCGTTTTCATGATTTGCTGTGTCCAGGCGCAAGCTGTGACTAGAGCTCTCCAAAGTAAAGCCCTTGAAGACATTTGAGTGAAGGGATCTAATTTATGTGTTTGATAGCAATCCATTTTCCCAAAGTACTGTACAGGGGCGTGGTTGGGACTGACAATAAAAACCAGTGTTCTCAAAAATCTGCAAACGATCCAGGAGAGGCAGAAGGAACTAATGTTAAAATAGGCATGTTGTTTTCGGTGCCTGATTTATTTTGATCTTCATGTTCAATTGTCAGAACGTACATTGTTGGCCTTGGGGGCGGGGGCAGGATGTAGAAAGGATCCATTGTGCACTGCCGATTTGCAGCATCTTTTCCAATACATTGTGGGTCCTGGGATGTATATATTAGGTCAGAGAAATCCATCTCAGTTCACGCCACTGTGTGAGATGGAGGGTATGTCCTGTGGAATTCATAGTGAAAAATATGAAGGTTGTGGGAAAGAAGATGTTATCAAAGATTTCAGGTTTTCACGGCTGGTAACATCATTAGGGTTTGTAGACTCTTTCGGGATCAAGTGCCGTGTTCTACTGGAGAAAGTTTTCCTTCCAGGCGTTTCGTTCTCAGCTGCGGAGAACATCCTCAGTGGCGTTGCAGCCGGAGCAGGCGCTCAGACCTTCTTGGCTGCTGTGCATTGAGTGGGGCCAGGGCTGCTGGAGAGCTGCTATTTCTAGGCTGGAGGGGGTGTGGTGAAAGGGCAAAGCCTAGAAATAGCAGCTCTCCAGCAGCCCTGGCCCCACTCAATGCACAGCAGCCAAGAAGGTCAGAGGGCCTGCTCCGGCTGCAACGCCACTGAGGATGTTCTCCGCAGCTGAGAACGAAACGCCTGGAAGGAAAACTTTCTCCAGTAGAACACGGCACTTGATCCCGAAAGAGTCTACAAACCCTAAAGAAGATGTTGTTTTATGTCAGACATAATTTTGGTAGCAACACTGTTCAACATGGGCCATGGTGAAAGCTGACCTCCCATTGTCAGAAAGGAACATGTTGCATCTAAAAAAACACTTTTAAAAACCAAAATTATCCTGTTAATCCCCACCTTGTGTCTCATCTTATACGGACCTATCCAGCTGTGGTCTATAAGGCACCAGGCATGCTGCTGATGCTGTGTTAATAATAATTTGCCCATCATGTATGTGAAATGGCGGATACCTGTATAATAACAACAGGCATGCATGCCTCTCAGAGAAACCACATGTTTCTAAGAAGCAGAGGACGGCTAGAAAATATGTGAGTTATTAGAGGGGGGGGGGATTCCCAGACAGAGCTTTTCCCCAGTTAATTTTGGTTTTGGAACAAATAGGTTTTAAGCAATTATTTGTCTTTCACTTTGTATGAGTATTTTCTCTTTACTATTCATAATTAAAACATTTGTAAGCTTTCTAAGTATATGCATTTGACCTGAATTTTTTCCAAACAGGAGCAGCTTTTTATTGAGGTTAGTGTACTTTGAGGTGATGAAACTCCCAGGAGCAAAGAATACTGTGGGTTATCAAGTAGCGTGAGATTCTTGTGTACAAGTAAAATTATGCTTTAAGAGCCCCGCGGCGCAGAGCGGTAAAGCTGCAGTACTGCAGTCTGAGCTCTCTGCTCACAACCTGAGTTCGATCCTGGCGGAAGCTGGGTTCAGGTAGCCGGCTGAAGGTAGACTCAGCCTTCCATCCTTCCGAGGTCAGTAAAAGGAGTCCCCAGCTTGCTGGGGGGAAAGTGTAGATGACTGGGGAAGGCAATGGCAAACCACCCCATAAAAAGTCTGCTGTGAAAACATTGTGAAAGCAACGTCACCCCAGAGTAAAAAAACGACTGGTGCTTGCACAGGGGACTGCCTTGACCTTAAAATTATGATTATGCATATAATTTCTCAGACTATGGTTTTGAAAACTGTTGACTAATGTACCTAACATCTATGCTGAATATCAAAGATTCAGGTTGGTCAGCTGCACCTTTAAGTCCAACATTGGTCTTAAAGCCCTCTTGAATAAAATTGCGTTGATCTTAAAAGTGCCACTGGACTCAAACGTTGTTCTGCTATATATAAAAGTAATTTTACTAAATGAACAGTTGTAATAAGTCTGTTGAAACCAGCAAATTAAGAAATGTATGTCTAGAACAAGTTGCTGTTGTACCCCAACGTAGCGGATACAAAAGTAACCCCAGCCTAGGATAATATGAAAATTACATGTGGGAACCAGAGGGAATTCTTAGAGGTGTTTGGGGATAGCAAGTTGCCATTAAAAATTCGGTTGCTTTACTAGGATGCAGCCTGTTTCTAACTTATTGATGGGGAGATCTACCTAATGTTTCTAGGTTCTTAAAATTGTGTTCTGTGGGTGCTGTGATGGGTATTTCTCTCTGCTGTGTTCTCTGTGGCTTGGACAATGTGAGTTTATCTGGAAGAGGATAACTTTCTGGCAGGGTGAGGGATGGGTTTGGCTTCATGATGCCTGTTCAAAATGGCTTGTCTGAGTTCCCGCATATGTTGCTCCTTATATCTAGGACCAGACTTGCTGTTTTTCTTGTTTGAGGAAAGGTAGCGGCCGGCGTTGAGAATGCCTTCTGTTTTGTTCACCGTCTTCTCTGTTTATTAATTTCAGAGGTCGCAGCAGTGGCAAAGGGCCGCCTCAGCCTTCGGTAAGGATGTATTTAAGTATTCCACAGAGTGCAACTGATGCTTGTCTAATATTTATTTATTTTTATTTTAAGTTTTATTTACGGTATTATGGTCTGCCTTTCTCACAGGGACCCAAGGCAGACAGAGTCAGTATAGAGTCAATAGGATGGGACATTCCAGTAACAAAAACATTAGTATTTTAGAAGTCTGGAACCACAGTAAGCCACGCATAGCAGTATAGACCACAATCCCAAATTGTTTGTCCAGGTAAATTTGAACCATTTTGTACAGCGCAGCCCTATTAACCTGTGCAAGAAAAGCCCTCTTGAATAATTCAGGTTTGCATAGTTTGCAGAAAGCTGCTGATGTGAGGTTGTCATGGAGGAGCACAGGGAGAGGGTGTGAAAGGCAGAAAGTTCGGGCATCTTACCTTTATATTTATGCATTTATAATTCAAATTTATAGACCACCCTACTCCTGAGCACTCATGCCTCAGGGCGGTGAGCAACGTAATGATAAAATAGAATAATGTAATAATATACATGATAGAACAATATTTATTTTTTATTTTATTAGATTTATATCACGCCCTCCCCTGACAGGCTCAGGGCTGCTAACAGCAACAAATCAAACCACACACGTAACTAATATAAATAAAATGCTATGATAAATGTGAGCTTTTCTGTGTCAAATTGTGTTAACCGTTGAAGGAATGCAGCAAGATATTTGCAAGTGAGATTTGTTTGTAGATACTGTGAATGTTTTATCATATACACACATGTATATACATACATTGGTGGTATATAGGCATAATAGTGTAAAGATTTTGTTGGTAGCACCCAAATATGTTTGAGACTTGAATCCTTAACTCCTGCCTTTTGTAAAGGGGGTATGAAAAAAATCACTAAAAATTGCTAGCTGTTGTAACTATTGCAGTAAAGGGCAACTAGGATGATTAAAGGGTTGGAATACTTTCCTTATGAAGAAAGGTTAAAACTCTTTGGAGAAATGTCGACTGAGGGGTGATATGATAGAGGTTTACAAGATTATGCATGGGATAGAGAAGGTAGAGAAAGAAGTACTTCCCCCCCCCCCCTTTCGCACAATACGAGAACTTGTGGACATTCAGTGAAATTGCTGAGCAGTCGGGTTAGAACTGATAAAAGGAAGTATTTGTTCACCCAGAGTGATTAACACATGGAATTCACTGCCACAGGAGGTGGTGGCAGCTACAAGCATAGACAGCTTCAAGAGGGGATTGGATAAGCATATGGATTGGATAAGCATATGGGTTATGGCACTTAAACACAGTACCTGATTTAAGCACATAGTATAGATTGCTTACAAGAGCTTCATGCCTTGCATTGCTAGAAACATTTATTAGTGGTACATAAGAACATAACATAAGAGAAGCCGTGTTGGATCAGGCCAATGGCCCATCCAGAAGAAGAAGCATACAAGAAGCATAGACCCATTGTTGTCTTAGATGTGTTGTCTGGAAACTCTTCTCATAGGGCAACAGGTATCCTTAATACTCCCTTACTGAGTTAACTGCTAACATGGTGTTTTTTTTAAGGATAATTGGTGATGTCACAAACCAAATGTGTTTCAGTGTGGCAAGGTAACACATCCAGGCAGTGAGGCAGCCCAAAGAGGAGACAGTCAGCTGATCTAGTTTAAAAAAAAAAATATGGCTTTTTCATTTTTCCTCCCTTCTGGCTCACAAGACTAAAACTGACAAAGAATGGAGGGAGGTTCCAGTCTCCAAGCTCTGGCATCACTGTGTGTTCGCTTGAGCAGACCCACCAGAACAAGCTCCCTGGGCAATGTTTCCAATTTAATAGGATTGCCGGAACAAGGACCAGAGACTTGTGATGTATGTTTGTAGGGGTATTGTATACTGGGCCATTTTACAGTTGTGCCCATCACTCTGTATCAAAATTCCAAAAGTGACCAAAGTCTCAAAAAGTTGGCCGAGAGAGAGACACACATGTGTACACGTGGACATCTTAGGACGCTGAATTATGTGTCTAATAGCATTTTGCATTTGTGTGATACTGTGATAGATGTGTCACCCTGACCAGCTGTCTAAGGTGTTTTGTGGGGGAGGAAGGTCAGGCGAGGTAGGAGAGGTTAGTAGTTTTGAAGCCTTTTGATCAAGTTAGTAGGGCATGGAGAAATAATTCATAATGCTTTGATTCAGAACTGGATTAATCAGACTGTTAGCCTGTAGCTTCCTAGGGCAGCAGTTTTCTCCTAATATGTGAATGTTAGTGATGTAATGTCTTAATATTTATTCATTTTTAGTGATACGTAATTTGATGTCTAATGAAATTTTTCTCTTGTTTCAGATATCTTCTCACGGCATCTATGCAAACATGCGAATGGTTCACATACTTACGTCTGTTGTTGTAAGTTCTTTTCATATGGAATGATCTCTTGTAACTGCAGCATTCTGTAAAGCACGTCGCAGCAAGTGTATGTGGAAGTTCCCTGTTTTATGGCCAGGGAATAATGTGCGCTGTCTCTTTTCCCAATCTTTTATCTACTCTTGTTCCTGTGTCCTACCAAAACTGAAGCCTTAAATCTGCACACTAAGCGACACTTTTAAAATGTTGACAGTTGAGAAGTGAGAAATGAGTCATCTGGACAACCTCCCAGTCTTAAAAAAAAAATCAGATCCGCTGTGCCTCCCCTAGTATATTTGCAAGTGCTTCAAGTGAACTGGAACTATTTTTATGATGCAGACAGTTTTGAGTTTTCATCCTCATTCTAGAGGCTCACCCCTCTAAGGCTCAGAAGCAGCATAAGACCTAGTAATAAGATGCAGTGACTAGAAAACCCAGCTTCCAGTTTTACTACTCAGTTGAGATACTTGGTGTTGATGTCTTTCTGCTTATAAATAAATTTATCCCTTATTATTTTAGGAAAAATAATATTGCTGACTTCTGGGAACTCAAGGTTAAGTTAACAGGGGATGGAGAATATGTAGTGGGGCAGTTTCATTCTGTTAAGTTAGATCAAGATGGATAGCTGCGTTAGTCTGTCTGTAGCAGTAGAAAGCAGCAAGCTGTCCAGGAGCACCTTAAAAACGACCAAAATCTGTGGCTGCAGGGGGTGAGCTTTTGTGAGTCGCTGCTCCCTTTTTCGGATGTCAGCTTATCCGAAGAAGTGAGTGGTGACTCACAAAAACTCATAGCTGCTGCAAATTTTGATAGTTCTTAAGGTGTTAAGTTGTTCCTGTTCAGCTTTACTAGTTGCTTCAAAATAAAAAAGGTAAAGGTAGTCCCCTGTGCAAGCAGCAGTCATTTCTGACTCTGGGGTGACGTCGCATCACGACGTTTTCATGGCAGACTTTTTACGGGGTGGTCTTGCCATTGTCTTCCCCAGTCATCTACTCTTCCCCCCCAGCAAGCTGGGGATTCATTTGACCGACCTTGGAAGGATGGAAGGCTGAGTCAACCTTAAGCTAGCTACCTGAACCCAGGTCCCGCCGGGATCGAACTCGGGTCATGAGCAGAGCTTGGACTGCAATACTGCAGTTTACGAAGACTGCATCTAAATTCTTAATATCTAATTACATAAATGAGTTGGGAAAATTGATTTGGGGCTGGGGAGCGAGTGAAGACTTTGTCCAGTAGTTTACCGAAATGCTTTTATATACTTGCACAAACTGCCCTGTGAGGTAGGACAGCTTCTCGTGGCTCAATAATGCTTAGTTTTATAATCCCTTTATTAGAATGAGAACTCCTCTTTAACAAAATTGTTATTTTGTATCTAGGGATCAAAATGTGAAGTACAAGTGAAAAACGGAAATATATATGAAGGAGTTTTTAAAACTTACAGTCCTAAGGTAAATCCATTTATCTCCCCCCTTTTTTCTTTGCTACTCTTCTCAGCTAATTGCTTGCTAAAATTTAACTGTGTTTTGAATGCAGAAATGGTTCTGGGATCTGGTCTTTTGGTTGTTGCTTGAAGCTGCCATGCATAGAATTAATAAATGCGCAACTCACAGAGTTTTAGGATTTACTGTTTTTTTGGGACTGGAAATAATTGACAGACTTTAAAATGAATCAGTCTCTCCCTTGACTGTTTTGCTTTCATGGCGGATGTTTCCGCAAACCTGCAGGTTTTACTAGAGTAATTGTTGATGAATATAAGAACATAAAAGAAGCCATGTTGGATCAGGCCAATGGCCCATCCACTCCAACACTCTGTGTCACATAAGAACATAAGAAAAGCCATGTTGGATCAGGCCAATGGCCCATCCAGTCCAACACTCTGTGTCACATAAGAACGTAAGAGAAGCCCTGTTGGATCAGGCCAGTGGCCCCTCCAGTCCAACACTCTGTGTCACATAAGAACGTAAGAGAAGCCGTGTTGGATCAGGCCAATGGCCTCTCCTGTCCAACACTCTGTGTCACATAAGAACGTAAGAGAAGCCCTGTTGGATCAGGCCAATGGCCCATCCAGTCCAACACTCTGTGTCACATAAGAACATAAGAGAAGCCCTGTTGGATCAGGCCAGTGGCCCATCCAGTCCAACACTCTGTGTCACATAAGAACGTAAGAGAAGCCCTGTTGGATCACGCCAATGGCCCATCCAGTCCAACACTCTGTGTCACACAGTGGCCAATATATGTGTGTGTATACATACATACATACATACATACATACATACATACATACATATATATATATATATATATATATATATATATATATACATATACATACATACACACATACACACACACACACACCGTGGCTAATAGCCACTGATGGACCTCTGCTCCATATTCCTTTCCAATCCCCTCTTGAAGCTGGCAATGCTTGCAGCCGCCACCACCTCCTGTGGCAGTGAATTCCACATGTTAATCACCCTTTGGGTGAAGAAGGACTTCTTTTTATCTGTTCTAACCCGACTGCTCAGCAACTTCATTGAATGCTCACGAGTTCTTGTATTGTGAGAAAGGGATGAAACTGGCAAAGCTGGCAGGTGGATACTGAAGTTTAAGTGTTTAGTGCTGAAGTCCAGGCAACTGTACAACTTGTCATATCGTGTTCCATTCAGTTTTTTAAACCAGAAACAGGGATGAGCAATTACAGCTTTGCCTATTGATAATGTAAGGATCTAATGTCAGATTCTGTCTGCTTGCTCTCCCCCCCACACACTTTTAAGTTGTGTATTTTTGCTGCTATTGAAATTAACTTTGTTATCCGCCAGAAAGCGCTAGCTGCTGCATGCCCATAGAGAAACGAGGGTTCTTGCAGGTCGGGAGACCACATTTAATTTGAGGCGGTTCTCTTTTCAACCAACCTGCAAGAACAGTAATGATTACTTAAGCTGTCTTAATACAGTTTAATTGAAGTTGATTTACTGGTTGTGTGAGTAATGGCATGTGGTCATGCATTTCTTCAGAAAGAGATACGCATTCTTGCTGGCTCATTTCTCTAGGAATTTAGATTTAATCTTGGCTAAAATTTGGGGAGGATATTTACAAGATTGTTTGTGTTACCTGCATGCACTCCGGACAGTAAAAATGGCTCCCTTATATTTCAGTGTGATTTAGTGCTTGATGCCGCTCATAGAAAAACTGCAGAATCCAGTCTGGGGCCAAAACGAGAAGACATAATAGAAAGTATCCTGTTCAAGTCTTCAGATTTTGTTATGGTGCAATTCAAAGACATGGATTCCAGTTATGCACGAAGAGGTATGTTGATATATGTCAGGATGTGTGTGTGTGTTTTTTAATGCCAGCTTTCCTTTTTAATTGCATTAAAGGCTGCGTGTGTTGTTTCTAGTTAGGATTTAAGGGACTGCCTTGTCGTAAATCAAAACTTCAGTCCTTGTAGCTTAAGGCAAACTTAGTGCTGAGTCTAGCTGCTCTTCTGGTTCCTTGGTGAAGAGGACTCTTCCGCCCACTATTACTGAAGAAACCAGCGAAGGCCTTAGATCAGGGTTGACCAAACTTGCTTAACATAAGAGCCACGTAGAATAAACATCAGATGTGTGAGAGCCACAAGACATGAACGTCAGATGTTTGAGAGCCGAAGGAAGGAAGGAAGGAAGGAAGGAAGGAAGGAAGGAAGGAAAATAGATGGGGAGGGAGGGAGAAGTGGAAAGAAAGCAACTTTAAATGCCTTCTTTAAGCTGGCCTACGGGGTGGTGGAGGCTTCGAGAGCCGCACAATATGCGTGAAAGAGCCACATGTGGCTCCTGAGTCACCGTTTGGCCACCCCTGCCCTAGATGTAGAAAGCCCATGATTTGGTGCTGGATTATGGATGCTACCATTGGATCCCCATTTGCAGCCTTTTGGAACCTTTACAGGGCAATCTTATGCAGAAGTAATCTACTCTAAACCCTTCAATTACAATAGATTTAGACCAGCATAACTCTGCATAGGGATAGCACTGTTAGTTTCATGCTACCTTCAATACTCAATGAAAATCTTTTGTGCCTTATAATTGTTGAGGGCTGAAAGGGAGGGTAGAAGCTAGTGTGTTAGCTACAGTGTATTGAACACATAGTTGTAACACAGATTGTTGAATGACATTATGGAGACATACTGGGGCGGGGGGGGGGGAAGGGTAGTCAGGCCTCAGATTCAGTGGGAGCTCACAGGAGCTCCTGAACCTTTCTGAGAGTTCCATCTCCTCCTGAGAGTTCCACCTCCTTGTCCATTGAGTAGTCTGTGCAGCTGCATAACAATCCCTGGATGAGCTCCACCACCTATTTTTCTACAACATGACCCCTGGTAGTAGCTATTTTAAAATTAATGTGGACTTTTGGGCTCCTAGTCAGTTTCTCATGCTCACAAAATAAATATTTTTCAGCCTTTTTTTTTTTTAAAGGACTTTCTTAGAAAGTGGAGATGGTAAGGTATTGGCAAGGAAGTTAAAGGAAGTTCAGTTAGTTTCAGATCACCAGCTGGACTGGATTCATAAGGGGTAAAAGGAACAAGCAGTTAAGCAGGTGAATGAAATTGTGTTCTCAAAAGGTGGAGAACACTTAAATGCCTTAGGACCACGCCTTAGATTCAGCAGGAGCTCACAGTAGCACAGCTCCTGAACCTTTCTGAGGGTTCCCCCTCCACCTCCCCACCTTGTCCATTGAATAGTAGGTGCAGCTGCATAACGATCCCTGGATGAGCTCCACCACCTGTTTTTCTACAAAGCCAGGCCTTGACTTCAGTAGGAGCTTACAGGAGCACAGCTCCTGAACCTTTCTGAGGGTTCCCCCTCCTCCTCCCCTTCTACCTTGTCCATTGAATAGCAGCTGCAGCTGCATAACAATCCCCGGATGAGCACCACCTGTTTTTCTACAAAAAGACCCCTGATGATGATAATGATGATCAGGCCTTCAATTCAGCAGGAACTCGCAGGAGCATAGTTCCTGAACCTCTCTGAGGGTCCCCCCTCCTCTTTCCCACCTCGTCCATTGAATAGTAGGTGCAGCTGCATAACAATCCCTGGATGAGCTCCACCACCTGTTTTTCTACAAAGCAACCCGAGCTTAGGACTTAGAGCGAGGGGAAGCTCCTATGTATTCCAGTGTGCGGGGGTCATACAAGCACTTCATTATGAGAAATAAATGTTAGCATATTAAGTATTTGAAAAGAGAGAACTTTTTGTTTCCCTAGTTTTTCTTTTGTCGGGGATCCAGTGCTGCTTGGTACACTTGGGCTAGGCTGCCAGTGCTGTCTTTCAAACGAAGCCCAAGTTCTTGAGTTGAGACCAATGCTTGCTAAAATTAGTTTACCTGCTGGGTCTCTCCAAGCTGCAGAGGGAAGCAGTCGAGGAAGGTAGATGTGTGTGTGCGAGGGCGGGGGGGGGGGGGGGGAGAGAAAGATCTGTGCCTTCTAGGTGACATCTGAGGCTTTCTTGGACTGGTTGAACAGGAAGCTCCATTAAATAACAAAGGGATTCTTCAAGCTGTAGCGGAGTTTGCATTTGCATGGGTGGAGGAAGAGCTAAAGTCTAGCATTCTGGCCGAGGAGGATTTCTGGGGAATTCTGAGCACAGGAAGTGCAGGTCAGCTGACTCTTCTGTGCATCAGCTGATCTGTCCTGTGCACAGGACCGAGACGGGGGGATGATAACTGCTTGTGTCAAAGAACCGGCACTCTGAATCTCTTCTGCCCGAATTGATCGGTTTTGATAAGTGGGAACGGCCGTTCATTCACGAGATGAAGTTGTGTTCCAGGATCATTGTTAAACCCCCGAGTCAGCCTGGTCTAATATGGAAATAGCTGATGAGTGTCGTTCATTAAATCAGTAGAACAAAGTAGGAGTCCAGTTGGCACCTTTAAGACCAACAAAGTTTTATTCAAAATATAATCCTTCGTCGGAAGAAGTATGCCTGTATACGAAAGCTTACGTTCTGAATAAAACTTTGTTAGTCTTAGAGGTGCAACTTGACACATACTTTGTTCTACTGCTTCAGACCAGCGTGGCTGCCCACTTGGATCTATTCATTCATTCATTCATTCATTCATTCATTCATTCATTCATTCATTCATTCATTCATTCATATTTCGATTTGTATCCCACCCTTCCCACCAAAGTGGCTCAGGGCGGCTTACAGCATATAAAAACTAACAGGTTTGGCTTTAAAACATTACATAGCAGCAGTTAAAACAGTAGGTATATGGGAACATATAGAGCCGGGGCTACGCGAGCTGCACTGGTTACTGATTGTATACCGGGTCCAGTACAAAGTGCTGGTTATTACCTTTAAAGCCCTATATGGCCGAGGACCGGCCTAGCTGAAGGACCGTCTCTCCCCGTATGAGCCCCAGAGAGCACTGAGGTCAGTAGGAAAAAACAGACTGACTACCCCTGGGCCAAGAGAAATTAAACTACAGAACACTCGCACACGGGCCTTTTCGGCTGCGGCCCCATATCTTTGGAACCAACTCCCAGAGGAGGTGCGGGCCCTGCGGAACCTTGATCAGTTCCGCAGGGCCTGCAAGACCACCCTCTTTAAATTAGCTTTTATGAACAGCTGAATTATAATTCTACAACGAAGAAATATCCGCCATCAGCATTAATGATGATGATGATGATAATGATGATATTGGATTTATATCCCGCCCTCCACTCCGAAGAGTCTCAGAGCGGCTCACAATCTCCTTTATCTTCCTCCCCCACAACAGACACCCTGGGAGGTGGGTGGGGCTGGAGAGGGCTCTCACAGCAGCTGCCCTTTCAAGGACAACCTCTGCCAGAGCTATGGCTGACCCAAGGCCATTTCAGCAGGTGCAAGTGGAGGAGTGGGGAATCAAACCCGGTTCTCCCAGATAAGAGTCCGCACACTTAACCACTACACCAAACTGGCTCTAACTAGAATAGCGTCAATGATAACGTTATGGTTTGCTTTAATTAATGCTCTAACTGGTTTTTAAGGTTAAATTAATGCTCAATTTTAATGTTCTTAATGTAATTGTTTTATTAATGTACCATTGGTCATTGTGTTGTTTATTACTGTTCTATTTATTAATGTACCATTGGTCATTGTGTTGTTAGCCGCCCTGAGCCTGCTTCGGCGGGGGAGGGCGGGATACAAATAAAATTTTACTTACTTAATAAAACATAGAACATAAAAACCAGCGGTCTGTCAGAATGCACACTACCTCCATCCAAAATTCTCAGTGTCGGTTAGTTGTAGGCCAGCCGGAAGAGGACTGTCTTGCAGGCCCTGCGGAACTGCCCGAGGTCCCGCAGGGCCCTCACCTCTTCCGGCAGCTGGTTCCACCAGTAAGGCGCCGTTACCGAGAAGGCCCGATCCCTGGTAGATTTCAAACGGGCCTCCTTTCATCAAATCAGTAACTCCTGGGATCTTTCAGACCTTACAGTATTTGATGAATGTGCTGGATTCTGGGATGTGGCATATTCATGGCTTATAGAATCAATCATAAGAGTTGGAAGGGACCTCCAAGGTCATGCAGGAAACTCACCAACACCTCCCCCTAAATTCACAGGATCCTCATTGCTGTCAGACGGCCATCTAGCCTCTGTTTACAAACCTTCACGGAAGGAGAGCCCACCACCTCCTGAGGAAGTCTGTTCCACTGAGGAATCGCTCCAACAGTCAGAGCGGTTCCTCAGTGCTTGGTCTAACTGGCTCTTTTTATTGGGGAAAGCTTTTGCTGCTAGCGGGTTAAAGTATTTACTTCTTACTAGCCGTGCAGCAAAGATGACCGCCGCTGCTGTTTGCTTTCTTCAGCAGCTTTCAAATTTTGATGGTGCCTAGTGTGCTTGTGGTTCGGCAGTATGGACTGAAAGAGGGTAAAGACGTTGTCATGGATGTCAGTCTTTGGAGCACGGGAAGTACTATAGAAGTTACACTACATGTGAAAGAGAATGCAATGTGGCTGTGTACAAAAAAACCCCCTGAATTTGCACCTGCGTTACAACCTGACTTTAATTTTACTTTCTTTCTCTTCCCATGTTTGTTGTAGTTCCTTCAGAAACAGGTAATTGATTTGGCAGTCTACTCTTTCTGCACCTTGACTTAGCATAAATCTGTTTTTAAAAAAAACACCAGCAAAACTCTGTAGTGTGTAATGTATGTATTTGCAACTTCAGCTGCAGCTTTTGGGCACTAGAAATCATGCATGCTGCAAATTGGTGAATAAATACTGGGATACTTCTCTTTTGGGAGTGGATCTGGCCCTTGCACAAACTTCAGCTGTTCTCCCCCCCCCCCCCCCCCACTCTTAGTCACCAGACTGTTGCCTTAAATGTATAGAATGGACTGAGAGACTTTGATCTCTTTTATATGCCTCAAAAAGGTGTAAGGGGGAGCATGAAGAGATTACTTCTACAACAGACATCCTAGTGAAGACAGTAGTGATACTAGAGCAGTAGTTGTTATTTCAGTTGAGCGACCCACCGTGGCTTCAGCCAGACTCTTTTCAGTGGGTCATTCTTGGTGGTAATAGTTACCTTCATCCTACTGGCAGTAGTTTGTGCTTTGGCATTCTGTCTGTCCTTAGAGCTTAAGGTACATTCTCCCTACCCTTGGGTCTTTTAATGCAAAATACCTGAATCTTATCTTGCATGCGTTGTTAGAGATGCCATTTTTGTTTTCAAATTACTGCTAATTTTCTTTCATGTATTTTCAGTGAAACATTGGTGGTTCAGCTAGTTCTCAGGAGGAAAGCTGGGATACAGATCCATTTGATCTTCTTTATAGTTGGTTTTAACTTGAAGAATAATTCCCAGAATTGAAAAATCTGACTTACATTGACTGGATCTAATAATATATGTAAAAACATGATCTCTTCTGTGGGAGTTCTGTTATTTTGGCCGTCAGAGAAACTTGCATATCTGTTTCCCAGATCGTTTGTGAGCTTGAGAGTAGGATCTTTTCAAATAAGATCTGTGTACCTCCTTTTCTTAAAGACTTTACTATATGTGGAGTTTTGTTTCAGTCTCCCAGTGAGAGAGACTAGGGATTATTCTTGGTACCCCTGGACTCTTTTATGACAGATGATACATGTGTGAAACCTGGAGTTCATGTGTCAGACACATTTGAGGTTGTCTCAAAGACTTAGTCCTTAGCATGTGTAGAGCACTTTCTGCATTGTAAGTGTTCTGCAGATGTTATTTTGTAATCCTTAGCAAACCGGTATCACTAGTGCACGAGTCCTAAGATAACTTTCATTTCTCCTCTAGTGTAGTGTAAATGCTGTTTTAAAAAGAATTAAAAGTAGTGGGTTTGGAAGCTCCTTAATTCCATAGTGTGCTTGCCAGGGATCCTTGGGATTCTTCAGAAAATAAGGGGTGCTCCCAAGAAAAGGTTAACAGTAGCTGGCTTCCTTTGACCAGTGCTGGCTTCCATTAACCCAGTTGTTGGTTTCTTCTAACCTTGGGGTGGCCAAACTCACTTACTGTAAGAGCCGCATAGAATAAATGTCAGGTATTTGAGAGCCGCAAGACATGAATGTGAGATGTTTGAGAGATGGAAGGCAGGCAGGCAGATAGATGGGGGAAAGAGAGAGATGGAAAGAAAGCAATTTTAACTTTAAATGAGTTCTCCAAGCTGCCGGCTGGCTTGACTTGGAGAAGTGATTTAAAGAGAGAAATGCTTTCTCCAAGTCAGTTGATGGGGGGGGGGGTGATGGGGTCTTTGAGAGCCTCACAATATGCGTGAAAGAGCCACAGTTTGGCCACCCCTGTTCTAACCAGTGTATCTGATCTCTTCCCACACTGCACAGCTGCAGGGAAGCATGGCTGCGTTTTAGGGCACAGACTTATTTCAGTCCAGGCAACTCTGCCATTGGAAAGGCTAGGATGGTGCTCTAGAGTGTGCCCTAGAATGCCCTGCTGGGGTGCGAGGGGTCTGTGCGAGAGGAGTGGGATCCCTGCAGCACTCCAGAGTGCTAATGCTGGGGGACTGAGCAGTCCAGCAACACCTTCTAGCACTGCTCTGCTAGGCGGGAAAGGAATCATCAGCCACTATCCATTCCGGCCAGCCCATTCCACGCTGACCCACCCATTCCATACCAGCCAACCTATCCAGAAACGCACCATGGTTAATGGTACTGAAAGGTGCTGAAAGATCCCAGGGAATCAGAGTCATGGTATATCCTTGTGCAGATGTCAGTAATCTGGGCACTCAGGGCAGTTTCAGTCACAAAACGGGTCAGGAACCAGATTGAAATGGACCCAGATAAATGGTTTCATTCGAGAAAGTGGAGTTGCAAGGCTGCCGCTAGCACCAGCCGCTTGAGAACTCCACCTCAATAAGGGTTCATAGGCGCCAGTGCGTCACTGCTCATGACGGTCTCTTTCAGAAGGTAGCCATGTTGGTCTGCAGAACAGCTAAACTCAGGCTCGGGAGCACCTTAGAGAGACACAAGATTTTGGGGGCAAATCTTCCTTTTCTAGCTGTCTCCTTCCAGCTAGTCAGAACCACCTGAAGGCAGCAGAAGTGGGTCTCCTGGACCCAAGGGATTAATCTCCTGCATGGTGTTAATAAGCCAAGAAGGACAAAGGGAAGGGTCTTGTCCGGCCACCAGAATGAGAGCTCTCGCACTGATCAGCTCTCAAATTAAGCGAAAGAAGAGGCTGCCTAAGGGACGGGAGCTTCAGCAGATGACCAGATTCTTAACGGCTCTTCTTTTACTTTTGTTTTCTAACTGTAGATGCTTTTACAGATTCTGCAATCAGTGCTAAAGTGAATGGTGAACACAAAGAGAAGGATCTTGAACCCTGGGATGGGGGAGAAGGTTCCACTGCGGAGGAGCTTGAAGCGTTAGAGACTGATGTTGTAAGTACATCGTGCCTTACACTGGTGGGGTGGGCGGCATCTGGAGCGGAAATGTTCAGGTAACGTACCATTATTGGTCTTTACACTGACTGTCCCTGAAAGGTTGTCCCAGAGGGTCCCGTCTCAAACACACACACGTTTGATGAGGACTGAATTGACTCTCTTTGCCATAATTTCACTTGTAAGGAACTTTTGTTTAAAGCGAACACGGACTAATTGGGTAAAACTGGACTTTGTTTGCTGTATGCTTTAAAAGGTAGGAGCCAGCTTGAAAAGAAACAGCGTGGCTCCAGTAATGAGGCCTTCTCTGCCTTTGAGGAAATTACCGAGTTAGCGATCCATCATGTTAACAACTCCAGAAGACCTCTGCCGCTCTGGTCACTCCTAGGCTGGATAGGAATTTCAAATCTTTTCCCATGTCAAATTCCAGGGTCTCGGGTAACCACACATGTGGGACTTTGCCCACCCCTAGCCACAATAAGATGTGCGGTCGCGTTTATAGTGGCGAACCCTTTTTTAGAACAAAGCTAAGACTCCAGTGGCACCTTTAAGACCAAGGAAGTTTTATTCAGAGTATAAACTTCTATCCGCACGCACAGTTCTTCGGGTACACTGGAACATGCATTCACACGAAAGCTTATACCCAGAATAAAACGTTGCCGGTCTTAAAGGTGCCACTGGACTCAAACTTTGTTCTGTTGCTTCAGACCAGGGCCTTTTTTTGTAGAAAAAGCCCAGCAGGAACTCATTTGCATATTAGGCCACACCCCCTGACACCAAGCCAGCCAGAACTCTGTTCCTGTTTAAAAAAAAAAAAGCCCTACTTCAGACCAACACGGCTACCCCACTGGAACCCTTTTTTAGCGAGGGCTGTAGCTGTGGCGCAGCATCGCTTAGTCGAAAATGGCTCTGCCATTTAACGATGTCCCGCGTTCGCAACCTCCGATTACAAAGTACAAAGCCCCTTCTTTAAACTTGAGGAAATGTGCTGCATTTGTGCCATTCTGAGACCCAAGCTTTTTCTCCTCCCCTAGTCTAACGGATGGGATCCCAATGACATGTTTCGATACAACGAAGAAAACTACGGCGTCGTGTCGACTTACGACAGCAGTTTATCTTCATATACGTAAGTTGCAATAAGCGGTTTTTATTATTTTGCACTGGTTGCTTCTGGCTCATCTCACCTTTGCCCAGTCTTTTTTGCACAGCCCCTCTCCTGCTGCCTAGGAAGGGTGGGTGGGGGGGAGGCTCTGGGTCTTCTGACAACCCCTGCCACACACACATACTCATCTTTCCAGAAGACAGGAGTTTAAAAAGAAAGACGAGGTTTAAACAGTTGCCAGGAGGTCCGAGCTGTATATTCATAGGGATGAAGACTTCAGAGTGAGAAAAGGATGCTTTGGCAATAAGGTCTGTTCTGCTATCTTGAGCCCTTTTAGGTCTGTGTTTTGTGGTTGGCTTGCTCAGCAGAAAGAGTAGTGTGTCCTTAGCATCGCGTGTGTCAGTATTTTGACTGGCACAGCATCAAATGAACTAGGATATGCACGTTTCCATAATTTCTTCAGGGGATTTGTATATGAATGAGTATTCAAAGATGGCATCTTCCATCTGTAGCTGGAAGTAATGCCGTCTACCTCATTCCACAACATACAAACGTATGAGAGAGAGAGAGAGAGAGATTTGGCCTGTTTTAATGCTGCCGAATTCACGTCATAGCTGCAGAAGTAACTAGGCAGACAACTGCTGACGTTGTGGAGCAGATTTAGTGCATTCTGCGTAGCTTATTGCCCCAGTAGTATACCTTGTTGTCCTTCGAATTGTGTTCCATTAGGAATGGTATAGGAACACCTCTCGGATACATAGCTGTGAATCACGATTGGACTTCTTCTGTAATGCAGAGATGTTAGGAGCAGTGTTCCCTCTAAGCTGAGTTAGCGTGAGCTAGCTCACAGATTTTTAGCCTCCAGCTCACACGTTTTTGTCTTAGCTCAGGAAGGATGACCCCAGAGCACAATAATTGATGCAGCAGCTCACAATTTCGATGCCAGTCGCTCACAACTTTAATGCCAGTAACTCACAAAGTAGAATCTTTGCTCACAAGACTGCAACTTAGAGGGAACATTGGTTAGGACCAGTGTTCATTCTAAGCTGAGTTAGTGTGTGCTAGCGCACAGTTTTTTAGCCTCTGGCTCACACAGTTTTGTCTTAGCTCAGGAAGGATTGCCCCAGAGCAAACTAATTTATGCAGTAGCCAAATCGCGTGCTCACAACTAATGCCAGTAGCTCACAAAGTAGACTTTTTGCTCATAAAACTCCATAGCTTAGAGGGAGCATTAGGTGTATATAAAGACATACCTTTGCAGGACACTTGGTGCAGGCCCTGAAGCTTTGCCAGTGCCTTGCTTAAGCAAAGCGTGCATTCCAAAATACTCACTAGGACCCTCTGCATTGCACAAGAATTCCTTTGTAGACAGGTCATTACGATAGGACTTTCCAAAGATACATGTGAAAACCAGTGGCATAAAACATCCCCTCATAACAAAGAGCTTTCTTGAAGAACATATGCCTTGAAATCAATCTTTGGTCTTTCCCCCCTTTTAGGGTGCCCTTAGAAAGGGATAACTCAGAAGAGTTTTTAAAGCGGGAAGCCAGAGCGACGCAGCTAGCAGAAGAAATTGAATCAAGCGCTCAGTACAAAGCTCGGGCTGCTCTGGAAAACGACGACCGATCAGAGGAAGAAAAATACACAGCTGTCCAGAGAAATGTGAATGAGCGAGAGGGCCATAGCGTGACAAGCAGGTACCTGGGAATTTTTGCACTAACGGACGTGAGGTTGGAGAAACGCTTTGGATTGCTGAGCTGAATCCCAACAGATTGACTAACTTCTGTGCTGTCTGGGACTCAAAGCCTGGAAGTTGTGATCCCAGTCTAAGCCTTTTCTGAAAATGAAAAGGTTTCTGGCTGTGAACTCATATGGAATTGCACGTTCGGGGCATTTAAGTCTTGACACGGAATCTCCATTGAGTTCAGTCTGAATCCAGTCAGAAGACTGGCTTCAAGCCAGTCCTTGATAAAGAAAATTACCGCATTTAAAATTATTAGAGTGTTTTTCTATAATGTCCAGATGTTCCTCTTGGTTTTTTTTTTCTTTGTCACATAATGATCAGTTGCCATTTAACTATGAGTTAATGTGGTCTGCCGTTAGTGTGACCTGACACGATATTTTAGATTGTGGTGGTTTGTTCTTAAGTGTATGCTCTCCTGCCACTCTACAGTATCCCTTACCTATGCCATTTAAATCTCTTAATGGCCTGTTTTGGCTGCCAAGGGGTAGTGTGCTCTTCTGTAATAAAAAAAATGCAACGAATGTAAAATTGTTTGCTTTGTACAGTTTGCAGCGATGATGCCGCGAAAGATGCCATGTTCTCCCGTTTCTGAGCGTTTTAGTAGTTTCCATGCCAGTTGTCTTGAGCTGAAGGGTAACAGAACAGAGGGTTTAGCTCAAGGGTGTCGAACTCATTTGTTATACGAGGGCCGGATCTGACATAAATGAGAATTTGTTGGGCTGGGCCATGTGTGTACCTGTTTTTAAGATTAGGTAGCAGAGATATAAACTTTATAAAGGACACAAACACAATTAAATATATATTTTTGAACTTAAAACATGCTTAAAACGTTGGCACTCATTGGTCCTAAAGGTGCTTTAGGTCTAAAGGTTTTGGTCCTAAAGGTTCTGGTCGCCGCACCTCAAAAAGGATATTCTAGCATTGGAGAAAGTCCAGAGAAGGGCAACTAGAATGATTAAAGAGCTGGAGCACTTTCCCTATGAAGAAAGGTTGAAACGCTTGGAGAAACGTCGACTGCGGGGTGACATGATAGAGGTTTACAAGATTATGCATGGGATGGAGAAAGTAGAGAAAGAAGTCCTTTTCTCCCTTTCGCATAATACAGGAACTCGTCGGCATTCGATGAAATTGCTGAGCAGCCAGGTTAAAATGGATAAAAGGAAGTACTTCTTCACCCAAAGGGTGATTAACATGTGGAATTCACTGCCACAGGAGGTGGTGGTGGCCACAAGCATAGCCACCTTCAAGAGGGGTTTAGATAAAAATATGGAGCACAGGTCCATCAGTGTGTGTGTATGTATAAAATTTTTTGCCACTGTGTGACACAGAGTGTTGGACTGGATGGGCCATTGGCCTGATCCAGCATGGCTTCTCTTATGTTCTTTCTTTGTATTTCTCCCATGGGATCCAGGGAAATGGGCAAAGGAAGCTCTGGCTCTTTCTATCCTTCCCCAGAGGACTGGAGGGAGGGAGGGAGGGAGGAGCCTCAACCAGTAGAAGGAAGGAGAGGCTTGGCTTAGCTCTGCTGTGCAATTGAGAGAGCCTGGAAAAACAAGCTCTGCCTCCTTCCCTCCCTCCCCAGGGGAGGAGCCTCAGCCAGTGGAGAAAATAGAGGTTTTGCTCTGTAGCTCCTGTGCAATTGAGCAAGCCTTGCAGAACAAGCTGTTTTGCAGAAGGAAGCAAGAGAGAGGGAGAAGGAAGCAGATGACAGCCAGCTGCTCAGGGGGCTGATAGGAGCCCTCTGAGGGCTTGATTCAAACCCTGGATCACATGTTTGACACCCCTGGTTTAGCTTGGCTGACACAGCACTGTGCATTTC
Source organism: Heteronotia binoei (assembly GCF_032191835.1). Classification (NCBI taxonomy): domain Eukaryota; kingdom Metazoa; phylum Chordata; class Lepidosauria; order Squamata; family Gekkonidae; genus Heteronotia; species Heteronotia binoei. The sequence goes on along the minus strand of NC_083233.1, from coordinate 80,340,640 downwards.
CCCTCTCTTTCAGGGAGAGCAAGTACATTCCACCTGGACAACGGAGCAGAGAGACCCTGTCCTGGACACCTGGGAGGCAAAATTCCCCAAGGATGGGCCAATCAGGATCCGGCCCCCCGATTTCAAGGTCCGGGTCTCACTCATCAGACTACAGTTCTAGTTCCGGAGCAGACCAAAGAGTAGTTAATGGAGGCAAGTATCCGTTCTGACTTCAGAGGGCGAGCTGTTGTGCCTTTTTGCTGTAAATCTGAGCACCGCGGTGGCTTTTCTTTGAAGTCGCCTATCGTGATGCAATCCCACCACTAGTAGAGGAAGAACTGTGGCTGCTTGGGTTAAGTTGTAACCTTTGCAAGAAACAGTGCACGTTTCCCTGCCCTGCGCAGATTGTGCCCACATCAGCGCCATTTTCCTAAGCTCAGCCTTCTACCGCTTCCATTTTTGTCTGCTGCGCCACCGGAGGACAGCTGTTAAAAATTATAGCGTTGAATGCGCTAATGCTATAATAATTGCCATTTTATAAAATCTCCCTCTGGTGGTGTGTTTGGGGAATGCACGGGGAATTGCAGCCTTGAGGGGCTGGGAGAGGAAAATATGCAGAAAGTTTTGTGGAAGATCATTCTGAATGTGTTGCATACCTTTGTATTTCCTGTGGTGATGAAAGCAGCATGGAGAATGCTTGCTGTGTGGGAGCAGGCTAACTTGACAGGGGATTTCTCCGTCACTCTCTGCTAAGCACTGCAATAGAAATGGACTTGATACAAAGGGGGGAAAAAATAGTCCAGCAGTTTTCTCTCTGGCGTGATTTAATTTGAGTATTGTCCCCTATGATACCGCCTTGTAACGCCACTGCCAGCTTGATTTGTCCTGGGAACCGATTAGTTATGCATGCATCGATATTGCAGTTTTGAAAGAGTTCGCTTTCAAAATTGGCGAGCTGAAGCTGTAACGAATGGTATGCTAAAATACGGCACCGTGGCATTTTATTGCGTAGTAAAGCGTATACATTTTTCCAGAAATAAAACTATCTCAAGTGTGGGACTGGGCAGAGGAGAGCATGTAATCACTTGCGGTAAATGGCATTTTATAGGAGTTTTGAGTGGCAGCACATATGGCTGGTCGAAATGGTTGGCCCCTCCCTGTAAAGTTAAAATCCAAGGGTGTGGCCTTCTCAGCTCTGCTGTGTCTCCTTTCCCATGAGGATGCACCGTTCGGGGGCTCAGCAGTGCTCACCCTTTCTGCAGGCCAGATACAATGTGCAAAATATCAAGGGCATTGTGCTTCCACAAGGGGAAGCTATTTTGGGTTTGAAAATAATGCCCTCTAGGGGAGCCTGCTGCTATAATCCACAGGCAAATAGGACTAAATTGAAGCTTGTTTCCTGACTTCCTCTTTCTCCAAAACGATGGAGCGGATCCATTATTCAGTCAGCGCAGTAAGCACAAATGCCAGATGCTGAACGTAGCCCTTCTTGTAAAGGGGCTTCTGTGGTTTTCACACGTCTTTTGCGTTTGAAAGTAGCAGGTAACGCACAGAGCGTGCGCACTATGTTTTTAGTGAAATAGCTACTTTGCTATCTGCATCTGAGTAGGTGCCAGTGCCACATAGCCAGTATTGTTCAGTTGTGTGTTCTGGATGGGACAACGCAAACGTGGTTTGCCTGCTAAGAAAAGTGTGGACTAAATGCTTAAGGTAGCCTTGCTGGCATCGGCCTTGTGTGCAGCTCTGCTTGAGAAGGCATCTGCGGGGCCTGTGTGTTGTTGGCAGCCTGATTGGGGCTTGAAGAATTTAAAATTCTGAATTTAAACCATTGGGGAGCTCAGTTGACAATTGCAATCAGTTTCTTCTCCAAAGAGGTTAGAATAACCCAGAAATCCTACTTAATCATGTCGGTGTCCTTCTAAGCGTGTAGACGCAATCCCCCCCAAGGGTTTAAAAGAAGTATGAGAAACCATTTTTGTCATTTTTAGTTGTTTTTTTCCCTCCTGTTTCCCCCCCCCCCCCATATTTTTTTCTTTAGTTTTTTATGCTTTCCTTCATATCATTTGTTCTGTCAGGTGTTCCCTCCTGGCCATCGCCTTGCCCATCTCCTTCCTCTCGCCCACCTTCTCGCTACCAGTCAGCTCCCAACTCTCTTCCACCTCGGGCAGCCACCCCTACAAGGCGGCCCTCCAGGCCCCCGTCTCACCCCTCTGCTCACGGCTCTCCAGCTCCTGTCTCCACTATGCCTAAACGCATGTCTTCAGAAGGTACAAGTGCCACAATTTTGGTTCATGAGTTTCTGTTTGTCTTTGTGTTTTTTCCCCCTTGCCTTCTCCTGCGAATTAGAGTTGCGGAACTGTTCCCTTTTCATTACAGATCATATAATTTATGTGCTTTTTATATTTTAAAAATCTTTTTTTGTTTTAGACAATTATTTAACCTTTAAGGAAACTTTTTTTTTTTTTTGCAAAAATCAAACAGAGCCGTCTCTTTGAAAAACAAGTTAAGCTTGTTTTTTTGGGACCCTCAAAAAATTCCCCTGCTCGGTCCTTTAATATGCCATGGAGCGTACACTGACAAAACATTTGCAGTCCCTTAATTGGTTGCAGTCCTTTATCCCACTGGTCATAACCGTGATGAGGAGTTACTTGCACATGGTTAAAAAGTTAACGAGGCCTCTCTTTTAGCTGGGGTTTGAATTTGGTTTCTTAGCATTAATTAAGAGCCAGCGTTATGTACTTTTTGTACTGGACTTGTGACTAGGGGGTTCTAATGTCTACCTGTCTATTGCTGTGAAGTTTAACTGGGTGATCTTGGGCCAGGTGTACCCTGTCTCTCAGCCAGTAACCTGTCTCAAAGAGATGCTGGGAGGATCTGGGAGAGGGGGCGGAGGCATGTTCAGTTCCTCTGAACTCACAGAGAAAGGGCAAAATGAAACACACAGTAACTATGGTTTACGTTGGTCCAGTATATGGTCCAATGAGTCATTCTTAAGGTGCCCGGGAGGGGATGGGATTAATGCATTTTGTGGAAGGCTGCGGAGGATACACATAATACTCCAGAAGCCCCTAAGGAATTGGGAGTACTACCTCTGAATCATCTCACAATGGCTTTCATGCCTATGAACATTTGAAGCTGCCTTATACTGAATCAGACCCTCCTGGGTCCATCAAAGTCAGTATTGTCAATGCAGACTGGCAGCAGCTCTCCAGGGTCTCAAGCTGAGGTTTTTCACGCCTACTTGCCTGGACCCTTTTTAGTTGGAGATGCCGGGGATTGAACCTGGGACCTTCCGCTTACCAAGCAGATGCTCTACCACTGAGCCACTATCCCTCCCCTGCTCTCCAGGGTCTCAAGCTGAGGTTCTTCACGCCTATTTGCCTGGGCCCTTTTTAGTTGGAGATGACAGGGATTGAACCTGGGACCTTCCGCTTACCAAGCAGATGCTCTACCACTGAGCCACCGTCCCTCCCCTTACTTACGATAGAGGGCTTTGCCTTGGGTGATACTTGCTTCCTTCTTGGTGCACAAATCAGCCAGAACTCTCTAGATTGTGCCCGTTGCAAAATCCTCCCTATCAAGCAGCTGTGCAGAACAGTTAAAATGGGGTGGAGCTTAATTGTGCTTGTAAGTTCAGTCGAGGTCGTTGTGACTGTTCAGTAGAGTCATCAGTTTCAATTCTGTCCTGGGGTTGTGGAATCCTGTGCAGTGAACCTGAAATTTGTGTATCATTTTGATGAATATGGGAGATGGAAAAATACGTTTTTGGGGGAGATGTGGTTTCCTCACTCCAAAAGACCGTGAAAATGTGGGATGCTTAGGACAGCTCTTGAAACAGTTGACATGTAAAAACTCAGAAATCGCAAGAGTTGAAGATGCAATATATTGAATTTCTTGTTTGGTTTTTGCCTTCATTTTCAATTTTTGCCATCACGCTTTCCAACTTCTCTTCCACCAGGATGCTTAGAATCTTCCCCCCAAAAACACACAGATCAGGATTTTGTGAAATCTTTGAGAGTTTGTGGGCCGCAGAAGCTAAGATAAAATCCTCTTTTATGCTCATGTGCACACTCCCCCCCCCCCCCATTTGTTCATAAGGGGCGAAGAGTGCTTGTGAAGACCTATCTTAAACAAAAAAACCTTGTTATGAGACATCAAACATGGGTAGCATTGAGATAACTGTTTTGTCGGTGGGGTTTAACTGGAGGAAAACAGCTTCTGTGCGATATTCACAGTTTAGGGTGTGTGCGTGCGTTTGTGCTCCTTTTCCAGGCCCTCCGCGGATGTCTCCGAAGGCACAAAGGCACCCTCGAGGCCACAGGGTCTCTACGGGCAGGGGTACAATTTCAAGTGGCTTAGAATTTGTCTCTCACAATGTGCCCGGGGAAGCTGCTGCTTCTGCGTCGGCAAGAGGCAGCCCTTCAGGCGGGACGTGGTCATCAGTCGTCAGCGGGGGTAAGTAAAACCCGGCTTCCTGCAGGAAAGCGACCTTTGCATCACTTTGGTTAGGTCACTGTTAGGTTACGAGGCAGCGAAGGTTGAGGACACAAGTCCTCTGATGTAAATGTAACGTGATTTGTCGGTTGGTTCTTTTTTCCTTCTTTCGCCTGCCTAGAAACCAGATGAGGACTGGGGATGGTAGAGCTAGATGATCATTTAGAGCAGCAAGTGTGCTGTTTCTCTCTGGGCAGGCAGTCTTCACCTCCGCATTACATCCCTGTCAGAAATGAGGCCAGTAGACCGACTGGTTGGCACTTCCTGCCAGTGGGAGGGAAGTGAACCTCTTGCTGACTCAGCTCTGCAATGTCTGCTGATCTTTCTTAGTGGCAGCCACATTTTCTGGACCACGTATTGGAGGTCTTAGGCAGGGTGGATGACTTTTTTAAAAAAATTGGATTTAAATTGGATTTTTTTGATTTAAATCAATTTTTTTTTAAATTTAAATTGGATTTTTTTATTTAAATCGAATTTTTTTTAAATTTAAATTGGATTTTTTTAAATAAAATGCTTTTTGAGGAAAATATATTACCATCCAAAGGTTATTCCACCATGAAATAAAGATTAGCTTTTAATTCTGAAGCATAAGGCTGTATATTCATGCAAGTGTTTAAATTTTTTTGGTAATGAATTCTATTAATCCATTCACAATGTCATGCTCTTCCAGAGGTTTCTGTAAGATTACTGGGCCGTTTCTCTGTCTACAAGATATTATCACAGGACACAGATGCTTGGTTTTGCAGTTCTCATAACTGCAATTTGCGTCTGCAGAGATCACGTGCCTCTCCTACACAGCAAAAATGTTATAAAATGAACAGAGTTGAGAAAAAGACCTTAATCTCGTTGTTCTACAAACCTTTGTACACAGAATCAGCTCCTTAAGTGCTAAGTTTCAAAAAGTTCAATGAGTAGAAAAAGATTGCTTGGAGTGGAATAGATCTGCACAAGAAGAAACTTAAGTGTGAGGAGGGAGGGGCAAGCAGTAAAAATGAAATTGAAACTTTTTGAGCAGAATACTCCACAAGATTTTGGATCTTTTGTGTGTATAACCCGAGGTTTATCACATTATTCTTTCCCTGGAGGAAAAAACCTATAATGGCAGCAGGCCGTAAAGGAGAGTCTTTATGTAGAAAACTATGATTTAAATCAAATCTTACTGACTAGTGATTTAAATCAATTTGATTTAAATCAAATCCACCCTGGTTGTAGGTATAATTTTTGGTTTTAAAACATCTTGGTTTCCCTCTTTTCTTCTGTTACATCCTATCCTAATTTGAGTTAGGCAAGAGCGAGTAGGAAATCTCTGAAGCGTGGTCCCACCGTGAAATGCCAGAGGTTAATTCCCAGCCCTGGGATTGTGATCCCTCCCCCATGACCACAGCTGCTAGGCTGAAACCTTATATTCAGTAAGGTTGCCAACAGGACGGGAGAAGAATGTCTCAAGTCTTTAATTAGGGGTGGCCAAACTTGCTTTAATGTAAGAGCCACATAGAACAAATGTCAGATGTTTGAGAGCTGCAAGACATGAACATCAGATGTTTGAGAGCCTCAAGAAAGGAAGGAAAGGGAGGGACGGTGGCTCAGTGGTAGAGCATCTGCTTGGTAATCAGAAGGTCCCAGGTTCAATCCCTGGCATCTCCAACTAAAAAGGATCCAGGCAAGTAGGCATGAAAAACCTCAGCTTGAGATCCTGGAGAGCCGCTGCCAGTCTGAGTAGACAATACTGACTTTGATGGACCGAGGGTTTGATTCAGTATAAGGCAGCTTCATATGTTCATGTTCAAAATAGATGGGGAGGGAGGGAGAGGTGGAAAAAAAGCAACTTTTAATGCATTCTCCAAACCATTGGCTTGTAGAAGTGATTTAAAGAGACAAATGCATTCTACAAGCTGGCCCATGGGAAGGTGGGGGCTTCGAGAGCCACCCACATGGCTCCCGAGCCACACTTTGGCCACCTCTTGTCTTTAATAGAGTTTCAGTGTGTTGAAATGGGGGTAGCGTAGCATGGAGGTAAATAATATCCCATTAAGCCTCATGTAAAGAAGAAAAAGAAGGTGCTGTTGAGTTGCAACCAGCGTACGGCAGTCCTGTCCGCGGGGTGTTCCAGGCAAGAGATAAGCAGTGATGGTTTGCAGTGGCCTTCCTCTGCATAGCAACCCCAGTCTTCCTTGGTGGTCTGCCTTCCCAGCACTGACCGCCGCCAACTCTTCTTAGTTCCCAAAGTCTCTTGAGTTTGGACTAAGGTGGGCTGTTTGGGCTGCTATACCTCAATTAAAGAGACAATATATTTTTCTCCAGGCAGTTGACAATCTAGTGGAACGTTTCCCAGGGGCAGCAGCTAAGTTCCTCCCCCCCCACCCTTCATTTGGTGCTGTATTGCATACCTGACATTGGCTGCATGCTATAGCTCTGTGTGAGCTGCTAGGCTGGATTCCTGAAGGGCTCCTTCATGCAAGTGGGCATTGTAAGCTGTCAGGTTAATGGAATGTTAGCTGGGCTATGAATAAAGTCGATTTCTGTTTTGGTGCAGCCAGTTACTTAAAAGCAGTGTTCCCTGTAAGCTGAGTTAGCGTGAGCAAGCTCACAGATTTTTAGCCCTCAGCTCACACATTTTTGTCTCAGCTCAGGAAAATTGACCCCCGAGCACAATAATTTATGCAGTGGCTCACAACTTTAACCATGTTGCATTCTGGGCCACTGCCTACCAGCTCTGTATGGCTCTGCTCAGCTATGTATGGCTTTGCTCACTGTGCCGGATTCCTCGTCTGATGAAGTGTGCTTAAGAGCACACGAAAGCTGACGTTCTCAATAAAACTTGGTTGGTCTTAAAGGTGCAACTTGACTCCTGCTTTGTTCAGCTGCTTCAGACCAACACGGTTGCCCGCTTGGATCTAACTTTAATGCCAGTAGCTCACAACTTTAATACCTGTGACTCACAAAGTAGAATTTTAGCTCACAAGACTTTGCAGTTCAGAACATTCCTTAAAAGGGGGATTCTTTGGGCTGAACGGTGGAGTTCCTTGCTTCATATGGAACAGTTGTTGCTAGGGTGGTACATCACAGAAACGGGGAATTTCATTGGTAGGCTTTTCTTAACCATTTCATAGGGTAAGTGTAGATATGGTATTAGACAGGGTGGCCAAACCTTAACGTAAGAGCCACATCGAATAAATGTCTGGTGTTTGAGAGCCACAAGACACGAATGCCAGATGTTTGAGAGCCACAGGGCAGGGAGGGAGAGAAGGAAAGAAGGAAGACAGGTGTGTGTGGGGGGGGGAGTGAGAAGTGTAAAGAAAGCATCTTTAACTTTAAACTTCGGCTGGCTTGGCTTGGAGACGCAATCTAGAGAGATAAATGCCTTCTCCAAGCTGGCTGATGAGACCGTGTGGGCCTGAAGAGCCACACAATCGGTGTGAAAGAGCCACACGTGGCTCCCAAGCCACAGTTTGGCCACCCCCGGTATTAGATAACAGTTTAATTAGTGCAAAACAGCCACATAGTATTACAGTAGAATCTCTCTCTCTCTCCCCCCGCCCCCCCCCCCTGGTGTTCACAGCTCCTAGGTTATCTCCTAAAGCACACAGACCTCGGTCCCCAAGGCAAAGCAGTATTGGAGGCGTGCCCGCCGGGCCAGCCCTCTCCTCTCCCCAAGCTGGCTCTACTCCGACAGAGTCTGCAGCCTCTCCTGCCCCAGCTGCTTCTCCTGCCCCGGCCAGTCCTGCATCCAATAGAGCAGGTACCCCATCTGGTGAAGGTAAGAAAAAAACCTATTGTTTCACCGTCTTCCGAGCTTGAGTAGAATTGCAAAAAACATGCCGTGATCTAAAAATTGCTTCTGCATTGAAATGGTCGGGGAACGATTATCCACCCACACGTTTATTTTTATGCCTTTGGGTTGCTCGTCATTGTGCAGTCGGCTTCCTCCCTCTCTGTGCAGAATTCTTTGGGGAGGTTGCTGATGACTCTACAGGCGTCCATGTAATTTTCTGAATGGCTGCTAACATTTTTATTTCTCAGTTCTGTTGTCACAAACGTTTAACAACCACAAAAAGGTTGTTTGTCATTTTCACCTTTTTTGTATGTGTGTGTGTGTGTTCTACAAAGTCTCTTTTGAATGACAGATTAGAATTCTTAATACTTCAACATCTCAGCGTTTTTCATGCTGAAATAATGAAATATGGAAAGCCATGATAGCGGGCAAGATATCTGTGCAATTAAAAAGGCGTGGATAATTCTAACAACACATCACGTTTCCTAGAAAAATGCCTTATATTCTTACTGCGGCATTTGGTTGAAAGCCTGTAGCAACAGAGTCCCTCTGGGTTCAGTGCATATTAGGGAAAAACCCTGAAATGATAACCATCTACTACTGTGACGCAGAGTGGTAAAGCTGCAGTACTGCAGTCGGAGCCCTCTGCTCACGACCTGAGTTCGATCCCAGCGGAAGCTGGGTCCAGGTAGCTGGCTCGAGGTTGACTCAGCCTTCCATCCTTCCGAGGTAGGTCAAATGAGTCCCCAGCTTGCTGGGGGCGGGGGGGAGTGTAGATGACTGAGGAAGGCAATGGCAAACCACCCCGTAAAAAGTCTGCCGGGAAAACGTTGTGAAAGCGTCACCCCAGAGTCGGAAACGATTGGTGCTTGCACAGGGGACTACCGTTACCTTTTTAAAAAAACCTCTTTACTGTGGTAACACAATATAATTGAAATCTTTCTCAGCTCTCCCCCTTTAACGTGAAACAATGATGCATGTGTTCAGATTCGAGCACCTGCCTTCTTTTCTTAGCACCTGCTATTTTGTAAAACTTCTCAAAAATCAAATAGTATCCTTTTTCAGTCCCGAAGTGTATTTTCCCTCCCACAAATGGGAACAAAGCAAGATAATTGTGTATACACCTGTAGGATTGCACATCCCATGAAAATATTCCAACTCCCCCTCCCTGCTTCCTTGCACTGCTCTGAGGTGTTGGAATTCTGTATGTCAAATAGTTTTGTGTGCAACTAATAGCGCCATGGACTTCCCTTCTTAGCTAAAGATTCCAGGCTTCAAGATCAGAGGCAGAATTCTTCTCCTGCCGGAAACAAAGAAAACCTGAAGCCAAGTGAAATGTCTCCTAATTTTAGCAAACCTGAATGCAAAGGTAGGAATCCCTGGTGGTGCATGCCGTGGGCTTCTCTGAGCACCTGTGGGGGCTGCAAACGTCAAAAGCTTTATCCTGTGACAGTCCTGTTGACTTCAGCGGATAACGTGCGCAGTGCTGCGTCAGACTAGATGGATTTCAGACGTGGTGCATTTATTTGGGGGCGGGGGGGGGGGGGGACAGGAGGCTGCTCTCAGTGCACAGCAGAGAAAATGTTTCTTCCAAAGGGAGCCAGTTTGGTGTAGTGGTTAAGTGCGCGGACTCTTATCTGGGAGAACCGGGTTTGATTCCCCACTCCTCCACTTGCACCTGCTGGAATGGCCTTGGGTCAGCCATAGCTCTCTTATCTGGGAGAACCGGGTTGGATTCCCCACTCCTCCACTTGCACCTGCTGGAATGGCCTTGGGTCAGCCACAGCTCTCTCATCTGGGAGAACCGGGTTGGATTCCCCACTCCTCCACTTGTAGCTGCTGGAATGGCCTTGGGTCAGCCACAGCTCTCTCATCTGGGAGAACCGGGTTGGATTCCCCACTCCTCCACTTGCACCTGCTGGAATGGCCTTGGGTCAGCCACAGCTCTCTCATCTGGGAGAACCGGGTTGGATTCCCCACTCCTCCACTTGTAGCTGCTGGAATGGCCTTGGGTCAGCCAGAGCTCTCTTATCTGGGAGAACCGGGTTGGATTCCCCACTCCTCCACTTGCAGCTGCTGGAATGGCTTTGGGTCAGCCATAGCTCTTTTATCTGGGAGATCCGGGTTTGATTCCCCACTCCTCCACCTGCAGCTGCTGGATGGCCTTGGGTCAGCCAGAGCTCTCTTATCTGGGAGAACCGGGTTTGATTCCCCACTCCTCCACTTGCAGCTGCTGGAATGGCCTTGGGTCAGCCAGAGCTCTCTTATCTGGGAGATCCGGGTTTGATTCCCCACTCCTCCACTTGCAGCTGCTGGAATGGCTTTGGGTCAGCCATAGCTCTCTTATCTGGGAGATCCGGGTTTGATTCCCCACTCCTCCACTTGCAGCTGCTGGAATGGCCTTGGGTCAGCCAGAGCTCTCTTATCTGGGAGAACCGGGTTTGATTCCCCACTCCTCCACTTGCAGCTGCTGGAATGGCCTTGGGTCAGCCAGAGCTCTCTTATCTGGGAGAACCGGGTTTGATTCCCCACTCCTCCACTTGCAGCTGCTGGAATGGCCTTGGGTCAGCCTTAGCTTTCGTAGGAGTTGTCCTTGAAAGGGCAGCTGCTGTGAGAGAAGAAGACGACTGCAGATTTATACCCCGCCCTTCTCTCTGAGTCAGAGACTCAGAGCAGTTTACAATCTCCTATATCTTCTCCCCTCACAATAGTCTCCCTGTGAGTTGGGTGGGGCCCGAGAGAGCTCTCCCAGATGCTGCCCTTTCAAGGACAACCTCTGCCAGAGCTCTGGCTGACCCAAGGCCATGCTAGGTGCAAGTGGAGGAGTGGGGAATCAAACCCGGTTCTCCCAGATAAAAGTCCATGCACTTAACCACTACACCAAACTGGATCTCTCAGCCCCACCCACCTCACAGAGAGTCTGTTGTGGGGGGGAAAGATAGGAGATTGTAAGCCGCTGTGAGTCTCTGATACAGAGAGAAGGGTGGGGTATAAATCTGCAGTCGTCTTCTTCCTTCAGGTGGTCCTGAGAATTAACTTCTGGAATGCACATGTGCTGTTCATAGCTTTACTTTGCTAATCTTATTTGTACCTTTTAGGCCCCCTTGGAGTGATATGCAGCACTCAGCCTAAAAAGTGGTTTTAGTGGCTCAGTAGTTTTTCAGAAATCAGTTCAGAACTGGAGAAATATTTCATTTGTATTAATACACACATGGATGGTCTGTGAAGCCATGAACTGTTGTCCATATCCTGCAGAGTTCCCTACTTTCCAGTGAATAGTCCGTGGCTGTGGCAGTACATGGGACAGCAACAGTGTCTCTGCGTTACCCTTTCCTATCCCAGGGCACTGCCTCTGTAGGTATTAGTGTGTGTGGTCATGTGCCCACAACAGCTGTATGAACGTCTGCACTAGACCTCCCTTCCTAAACTGGGCTTCTGGAAAGGGTCGTCTGTCTTGTGTACTCTGCCCTTGCAGAACTTATTTAGAAAGTGCTTTGCACAAATTCCGGGAAGGTGAAGATGGCAGGAGTTGGCTGCTTTCTCCAAGAGGAAGTGAATATGTCATTGAAACATATATATCCCGCTTCTCAACCAGAATACTAGTCCTTTGTGGAGCTGCAGTATGGTATTATTTGTGTCTGCTAGCAGCTTAAGAACGTAAGAAGAAGACTGCAATCAGAGACTCAGAGCGGCTTACAATCTCCTATATCTTCTCTCCCCACAACAGACACCCTGTGAGGTGGGTGGGGCTGAGAGAACTCTCTCAGAAGCTGCCCTTTCAAGGACAACTCCTGCGATAGCTATGTTAACTCAAGGCTATTCCAGCAGCTGGAAGTGGAGGAGTGGGGAATCAAACCCGGTTCTCTCCGATAAGAGTCTGCACACTTAACCACTACACCAAACTGGCTGTCACTACACCAAAATGCCCTGTTGGGATCAAACCAGTGGCCTGTTCAGTCCAGCATCCTGCTTCATACAGTGGTCAGCCCAGTTGCCTTGGGCTGCAACAAGACTTAGAGCTCAAGGCCTTCCCCGATGGTTGTCTCCACCACCGAGGCTTTTTCTGAGCAGGAACACACAGGAACGCAGTTCCGGCTGGCTTGGCATCAGGGGGTGTGGCCTAATATGCAAATGAGTTCCCGCTGGACTTCTACAAAAAATAGCCCTGTGTGAAGCAATGGTGCCATCAGGGGGTGTGGCCTGATATGCAAACAAGTTCCTATTGGGCTTTTTCTACAAACAAAGAGCTCTCTCTGCCTAGCAGTATTTATGGCTATTTGCCATTGTTGACCCTGACGTCCGTGAAGTCACCTAGCCCTGTTTCAAAGCCACCTGTGCTAGCGGCCATCGTTAACTTGCACTGATAGTGAGTTTCATAGTTCACTTGCTAAGTGAAGAAGTACTTACTTTGGTCTGTCCTGACTCTACTGCCCGTCAGCTTTCGTTGGTGCTCTAGCAGTCGGCCTGCTGTACAACGTTAGATTGAAGGCTTGAGTCTGCAAAAGCTTATGTTTCAATGCATGTCTTTTAGGCGCTGTAGAGTTCTCGCTTTTGGTGACACAAGCTTCACTTTGCTATCCCACCACTGGAACCGACTAGCTGAGGCCCGTTTTATTTACTTGCAGCTGAACAAAATGTTCTTCTTTTTCAATTTATGGGAGAACATCGAGATTTCGGAAATGTCTCGCACTGTTAACTTCTGTGTACACAATGGGGGGGGGGGCGGAATGGCAAATTAGGCCAGTTTTTCTGTTGTTCCAGCTGCTTAATCCTTCTGGGTCTCTTGAATTGTGACTGGGTTACAATTTCCAGTGAATTCTTGTCTCCCATCCCCCAATTTAGGCCGTGATTCAGAATTTGGGTTTGGGGGCTTTCCTGTTGGAACCTTGGCTTCCTTTTGATTAGATCATTGTTCTCCCCTCCCCACCCCCACTCCCGCTAAATGTGCTGGCACTGTGTCAAGTATTAATTCTGATACATGTGTTATCTGACAGGGGTGTCTCCTGCTGTTTTAGAACATAGAAAACAGATTGACGATTTAAAGAAGTTCAAGAATGACTTTAGGGTAAGTGCCTCCCCCCCCCCCTTTGCTTCAGTGGACAGTGATTGCAGATGAGGCTGTGCAAACGCATCCCTCTTTCACCCTATATGTGTAAGATTTGAATACAAGCCCTGCTGGAAGCTTAATTCGGTTCGACTGAAGAACTTTTGTGTCCATTTCGTTTTGCGGGGGGCAGGGGGAGAGTTGGGTACACAAGTACCACCCGTTGAAATAAGTGGGGCTTGACAAAGCTTCATGGATGGCTGATGGCAGCAGCCAGGTGGAAGGGTGGTGGGGAAGCAGCATGGATAGCTGGGGAATCCTCCCACACCTATTTGCACTCCTGTTGTCTTGACCCTAGCGGCCCCGTGGCGCAGAGTGGTAAAGCAGCGGTTCTGCAGTACAGTGATCTGAACTCTCTGCTCACGACCTGAGTTCTATCCCAGCGAAAGCTGGTTCAGGTAGCCGGCCCGAGGTTGACTCAGCCTTCCATCCTTCCGAGGTCGGAAAAAGGAGTCCCCAGCTTGCTGGGGGGAAAGCGTAGATGACTGGGGAAGGCAGTGGCAAACCACCCCGTAAAAAGTCTGCCGTGAAAACGTCGTGAAAGCAACATCACCCCATAGTTGGAAACGACTGGTGCTTGCACAGGGGACCTTTCCTTTCCTTTCCTGTCTTGACCCTAAGGTAAAGATAGTCCCCTGTGCAAGCACCAGGGTGATGTCGCATCATGACGTTTTCACGGCAGACTTTTCACGGGGTGGTTTGCCATGGCCTTCCCCAGTCATTTACCCTTTCCCCTCAGCAAGCTGGGTCCTCATTTTACTGACCTCAGAAGGATGGAAGGCTGAGTCAACCTCGGGCCAGCTACCTGAACCCAGCTTCCACCGGGATTGAACTCCGGTCGTGAGCAGAGAGCTAGGACTTCAGTACTGCAGCTTTAACACTTCGCGCCACGGGGCTGACCCTAAGACAGACGTGGCCAAAAGGGCCTTTTCGCAAGGCCAAAGCTGCAGTATTGCAGTCGGAGCTCTCTGCTCATGACCTGAGTTCGATCCTGGCGGAAGCTGGGTTCAGGTAGCCAGCTCGAGGTTGACTCAGTCTTCCATCCTTCTGAAGTTTGCTGGGGGCAAAGTGTAGATGACTGGGGAAGGCAATGGCAAACCACCCCGTTAAAAAAAAGTCTGCCGTGAAAACGTGAAAGCAGTGTCACCCCGGAGTCAGAAATGACTGGTGCTTGCACAGGGGACTACCTTTACCTTTAAAATAACCCTATATTTGTGTGCTTTGCTTTTATGGTAGTAATAACTTCAGCAAATATAATGTATTTCAAACTGTAGACTGTGGAGATAATGTATAAAACACTGACCGTACATTGTGCCTGGTCTCTATCTGTCCTAGGTACTTGTTGAAAAGTATAAATCCTTTCTTTCCCCCAGTTACAACCGAGTTCCACGCCAGAAACTGTGGAACAGCTGCTAAGCAAAAACAGAGACAATGAAAAATCTAGAGAGGTACCTAAGGAGAAAGCCGATTTGAGCTGCAAAGATTCCGTCACCGAAACCAGCAGCACCGCCACCTCGAACAGCGGCAGCAGCAAGGCTAATAGTCCCAGCATTTCGCCCACCGGCAGTACCATAGAGCAGAAACGAGGGCCTGAGGTGACTTCGCAAGGCGTGCAGACCTCTGGCCCAGGAGCAAAGCAAGAGAAGGAGGAAAAAGAAGAGAAGAAAGACACCACCGAGTGAGTAATCCTGGTTGCGCAGCTCGGCTGTGGATTCCTCAGTGCCTGGTGGAGCTAAGAACAGCCAAGAAGGCCCGGAGGAGGCTTGTGGTTTCTGTTGCACTCTTTAGCTGTGATTTATGCATTCATAGAGTCTGTGGAAAGCATTTTGGTTCGCGTTTGACTTTTGTCTTTGAAAACACGCACAGGACTTTGCAGTGTTAGCTGACAAGGAAGCGATGTTTAGGGGAGCGTGGGCATCTAGCTTCAGTGTGGTTAATTGTAAATCCAGGGCGGGGTGGCGCTTTTTCTCCTGCCGTTACATCTCCTACTGCAGTGTGTCTCTTCATAGAATCATAGAATAGAATCATAGGGTTGGAAGGGACCTCCAGGGTCATCTAGTCCAACCCCCTGCGCAATGCAAGAAACTCACAAATACCTTCCCCTAAATTCACAGGATCCTCATTGCTGTCAGATGGCCGTCTAGCCTCTGTTTAAAAACCTCCAAGGAAGGAGAGCCCACCACCTCCCAAGGAAGCGTGTTCCGCTGAGGAACTGCTCTAACGGTCAGGAAGTTCTTCCTAACATTGAGCTGGAAACTCTCTTGATTTAATTTCAACCCGTTGGTTCTGGTCCTACCTTCCGGGGCTGCAGAAAACAATTCCACACCATCCTCTATAGAACAGCCCTTCAAGTACTTGAAGATGGTGATCATATCACCTCTCAGCCGCCTCCTCTCCAGACTAAACATGTCCAGCTCCTTCATACTGAAGTTTTCACACTAGCTTTAGTGTTTCAAGAGAGGCCCTTTCTCAAAGGGAGGAAGGCACCAAGCAATGGGAAATCCCGTTTTCAGACTTGTACAGGTTTCAGACGTCCACTGTGGGGGGGAGTTGCTGCCTCAGTTTGGTGAGAGCCAGTTTGGTGTAGTGGTTAAGTGTGCGGACTCTTATCTGGGAGAACCAGGTTTGATTCCCCACTCCTCCACTTGCACCTGCTGGAATGGTCTTGGGTCAGCCAGAGCTCTGGCAGAGGTTGTCCTTGAAAGGGCAGCTGCTGTGAGAGCCCTCTCAGCCCCACCCACCTCACAGGGTGTCTGTTGTGGGGGGAGAAGACATAGGAGATTGTAAGCCGCTCTGAGTCTCTGATTCAGGGAGAAGGGCGGGATATAAATCTGCAATTCTTCTTCTTCTTCTTCTCAGGTTTTTGTCTTGCCTTCTCTGAAGAAGCAAGCTCGTGAATGGTGTTCCCCCCCCCCCCACACCCTCTGCCCCTTCTGAATTTATTTAGGTTGGCGGGATTTGTCTGAGTGGGGCAGCGGGGGGGCTCTCAGTCTCAGCTGTGAGCTGCAAGCGTCTCAGGACCACAAGCCTTTGCAGTCAGAGGCACGAATTGGGGACTGAGCCTTCCAGAGAGCTGGCTGGCTCATATCTAGAGCTTCGTCCTTCGCAGCAGGTTTCTGGAGCTTCTCTTCCACATCAGCAGCTGCACATGCAATCCAGCAGTGCCTCCCCCACAGCTGGAGGAGATGGAACAAGATGGGCCTTGTGGATGCTTTTCTCTCTGACCTCCCCATGGAGTGCAAGCAGCCGGCTAGTCTTAACAAGCGCACAGGGACAGGGATCCATAAGCCAGCCAACACAGCCACAGTTGCGGCCAGTTTCAAGCCGTGGACTTTTTGTGGCTTGCCTCCAAAGTTATGTCTAGGGGACGAGGTTTAAAGGCATGGTTTTTGGAACTGAAATTCCAGATGCTAGCACTCTTTTGCTAGGAGAGGTAAACTGTTAGAATCTTTTTTTGACGAATCACTGGTTGGAATAAAGCATTAACAGAAGGGCCCCATGCCTTTTGTCTTCAAGAAAGAACACTGCAGAAGGGCTGATGGGTCTCTTTCAGCCTTAGAAGGCCTGCCTTTTAGGCCAAGAGAATGCCAGTCATTCCGGTCACCCTTCACATTAAAAAAAAGTTAAAGCTTTCTTTTTGAAATATTAAATTATCTGCTCTGCAAATGAATGAGAATTTCTCTAGTGCAGACACAGTTTGGCAAAACATTTTACGATGCTTGGAATCCACCTTGTAAGACTTCCCTGCCCTTATTTTGCATGAAGAAGAAGACTGCAGATTTATACCTTGCCTTTCTCTCTGAATCAGAGTCTCAGAGCAGCTCACAGTCTCCTTTACCTTCTTCCCCCACAACAGACACCCTGTGAGGTGGGTGGGGCTGAGAGAGCTCTGACAGAAGCTGCCCCTTTAAGGATAGGTCTGCGAGAGCCATGGCTGACCCAAGGCCATTCCAGCAGCTGCAAGTGAAGGAGTGGGATCCATAAGCCACAGATAACTCGTGTGTGTGTGGAAGTGGAAATAATAATACTAGAAAAAGAAACCCCTGGCACTTGCCTCCCTCCCCCAGATTCACTCCAACAGGCTGGAGGTGATTGAGGAACCAGTCCTCCTAATGTTAGCTCACGATGGATAGCCATGTCTGTCTGTCTGCAGCAGGAGAAAAGAACAAGAGTCCAGTAGCACATTAAGGACTGGCAACAGTTGTGGCAGGGCTTTTGTTCCCCGCCATTAACGTTGTTAGTCTCTTAAGGTGCTACTGAACTCTTGCTCTTTTCTAACGTTCGTGTCGCTAGGAGGAAGGCCACAGCCCCCAGTAGGAAAAATTAAGCCGCTGAGCTCTGAAAACGATTCAGAAAGGCTGTGTTACAGAATCTGTATCTCTCCCTCCTGACGGATTTCTCATTGCCCGACCTTTGTCCTGAAATGTCAGCCTCCCCTGGTGTCAAGTAGTGGTGTTGTTGTTTTGTAATCCTCCATTTCACAGTGGGAGGGGAGAGCGATATGCTTCCAACATACAGACAACCCCCCCCCCCTTAAGTAAGAGCTTCATTGTGTTGAGAACATCAAACACTTGGACTCCGTATCCATTTCCTTTTCAGCAGGCAACATAGGGGCAGTTGCTCCCTATATCCTGTCTGGGAGCCAGCCTTTCTAAGAACATAAGCTTGGGGGGGCATGTTTTCTCCGACTAGTAAGAAATGTAGGTGACTGCTTCATGTCTTCCTCTAGCACAGGGGTGGCCAAACTTGCTTAATGTAGGAGCCACATAGAATAAACATAAGATATCTGAGAGAGCTGCAAAACATTGAACATCAGATGTTTGAGAGCTGGAAGGATGGAAGGCAGGCAGGCAAACAGATGGGGGAGGGAGGGAGAGGTAGAAAGAAAGCAACTTTAAATGCATTCTCCAATCCGCTGGTTGGCTTGGCTTGGAGAAGTGATTTAAAGAGAGAAATGCCTTCTCCTAGCCAGCTGATGGGATGGTGGGGGCTTGAAGAGCCACACAATATGTGTGAAAGAGCTACGCGTGACTCCTAAGCCACAGTTTGGCCCCCCCTCCCCCTCGCTCTAGCATGACCTTTTCTGTTCTGACAGCATTTTAAAAATGGGCATTTTTTAAAAAAGCGAGGGGTGCGTTTCCGCAGCTGTAGTGTTCCCAAAATCACGAGGGTAGCCCCCGCCACACACCCAGTTGGAAGTTCAGAGCCTTTACAGATCTTCTCTGCACTGATAGTAAGACCATACAGCCACCATCAGACGTCCTCCTGTGTCCTAGAAGGTGAAGCCATCGGGGGTTCGATCCATCGTTCACTTCCAAAGCGACCTCTTACAAGCTGCTTTCTTTTCTCTCTCTCTTTTTTTAGACAAGTTAGAAAATCCACACTTAATCCTAATGCGAAGGAATTCAATCCTCGGTCGTTTGCCCAGGTGGGTATAAGAGGAGGAAACTTCCTCAGCCTTTCCCGTTGCTGTTCCAAAGCTGAAATGCTGCAGATGCTCCTCTTCAGAAACAGCCCTGCATCATTTGTGTGAACACCTTAAGCAGCTTGCTAGGACAAGTGGTGGCCGTTCATGGGGGTGGGTGTGTGTATGTGTGGATGGTCTGCCTGTAGTTCAGTTGTTCTGTTTTGTTTGCAGCCCAAGCCGTCTACCACCCCAACGTCGCCCCGTCCACAAGCTCAGCCCAGCCCTTCCATGGTGGGCCATCAGCAGCCCACTCCAGTGTACACCCAGCCTGTTTGTTTTGCACCAAATATGATGTATCCTGTTCCCGTCAGCCCAGGCGTTCAGGTAAGATGGGCAGTTGTTCTAACGGGGCCAACCAGTGGTCACTGAATCAGCCTGTCGTACCGAGAGAGGCTGCTTCAGGGGGCAAAGGACAGAGAACATAAGAACATCAGAGAAGCCCTGTTGGATCAGGCCAGTGGCCCATCCAGTCCAACACTCTGTGTCACATAAGGACATAAGAGAAGCCATGTTGGATCAGGCCAATGGCCCATCCAGTCCAGCACTCTGTGTCACATAAGAACATAAGAGAAGCCATGTTGGAGCAGGCCAGTGACCCATCCAATATATCTATACGCACATATATAGCATACACACACACACACACATATATATATATACACACTGTGGCTAATAGCCCCTGATGGACCTCTGCTCCATATTTTTATCCAAACCCCTCTTGAAGCTGGCTATGCTTGCAGCCGCCACCACCTCCTGTGGCAGTGAATTCCACATGTTAATCACTGTTTGGGTGAAGAAGGACTTCCTTTTATCTTTTTTAACCTGACTGCTCAGCAATTTCATCGAATGCCCACAAGTTCTTGTATTGTGAGAAAGGGAGAAAAGTACTTCTTTCTCTACTTTCTCCATCCCATGCATTATCTTGTAAACCTCATTACCTCAGAGCACTGCTGAGGTCAAAATGGTGCTCTTTCTGAGGTAATGGGTAGCACGCTGGGACGGCAGGAAAGAAAATTAAATATGTAGAAATGTTTAGCATTCCTACGTAGGAGATGCTGTGGAGGGAAATCGGATGATAGAAGGGCTGTGCACTCCACTCTTTGCCTGTTAGTGCTGCCTCACCAGTGCCCTATCTCTCTATACATGTTAATTTGGGTAAAATGTGGGCAGGTCCATATTCTCCCTATCAACCTTTTCATCAGAACATCAGAAGAGCCCTGCTGGATCAGACCACTGAGGATCCATCTAGTCCAGGACTCTGCTTCACAAAGTGGCTAACCGGTTCCTCTGGAGGGCCAACAACAGGGCAGAGAGGCTGAGGCCTTCCCCTGAGAGGAACATCAGAAGAGCCCTGCTGGGTCAGACCAGGGAGGGTCCATCTAGTCCAGCCTCCTGTCTCACACAGGGGCCAACCAGTTCCTCTGGAGGGCCAACAACAGGGCAGAGAGGCCGAGGCCTTCCCCTGAGAAGAACATCAGAAGAGCCCTGCTGGAACAGACCAGTGAGGGTCCCTCTAGTCCAGGACTCTGCCTCACAAAGTGGCTAACCGGTTCCTCTGGAGGGCCAACAACAGGGCAGAGAGGCCGAGGCCTTCCCCTGAGAAGAACATCAGAAGAGCCCTGCTGGAACAGACCAGTGAGGGTCCCTCTAGTCCAGGACTCTGCTTCACAAAGTGGCTAACCGGTTCCTCTGGAGGGCCAACAACAGGGCAGAGAAGCTGAGGCCTTCCCCTGAGAAGAACATCAGAAGAACCCTGCTGGAACAGACGAGTGAGGATCCACCTAGACCAGCCTCACACAGTGTCTCACACAGTGGCCAGCCAGTTCCCCTGGAGGGCCAACAACAGGACATAGAGGCTGAGGCCTTCCCCTGGTGTGGCCTCCTGGTGCTGGTATTCAGAAGATTAGTGCTTCTGAATGTGGAGTTTCCCCTCAGTCACCAAGGCCAGCACCCATCGATAGATCTATCCTCCATGAATCTACCTAATCCTCTTTTAAAGCTATTTATTCTTGTGTCCTTCACTGCATCCTCTGGCAATCACGCTCTATTGAAAGTAGTATTTCCTTTTGCCTGTCCTGAACCTGCTGCCTGGGACTGGGTGATTTGATCTACACGTTTCTCTGTGAAGCCCCACCAGCTGTGAATTGCCTTGCAAACTCTATAAGCTTGGGCAGTGAGGCACCGACCACCTCCCTCTTGCATTCAGGGAAGCTTGCAAGCTCTGCTGGGATGTGGAGCTGCTGGCATGACGTAGGGAGTCTATTCTGCGCCGAGTAGCAGCAGGGTCATTAGCATGCCGTGAAACAAAGAGAGGGTGTTCTACTGTTGTGGTGACTGAGGGCACCTGCTGTTACAGAGTGCCAGAGATTCTCCTTACCGTTAGCCTGAGCGGAGTTGTTTCCTAGCTTCTTCTTTGGAAGTGAAGTGCATTTTGCAGTGTACTTCTTGAATTGTGATTGGATAAACATATGGAGCAGAGGTCCACCAGTTGCTATTAGCCACAGGGTATAGATCAGGGTATAGATCAGGGTATAGATCCAATCAGTCAGTCCTAAGGGAGATCAACCCAGACTGTTCCCTGGAAGGGCAGATGCTGAAGCTGAAGCTCAAATACTTTGGCCACCCAAGGAGAAGGGAGCACTCCCTGAAGAAGACTCTTGAGAGTCCCTTGGGCTGCAAGAAGATCAAATCAGCCAGTCCTAAGGGAAATCAACCCAGACTGTTCCCTGGAAGGTCAGATGCTGAAGCTGAAGCTCAGATACTTTGGCCACCCAATGAGAAGGGAGCACTCCCTGGAGAAGACTCTTGAGAGCCCCTTGGACTGCAAGAAGATCCAATCAGTCAGTCCTAAGGGAAATCAACCCAGACTGTTCCCTGGAAGGTCAGATGCTGAAGCTGAAGCTCAAATACTTTGGCCACCCAAGGAGAAGGGAGCACTCCCTGGAGAAGATCCTGATGCTAGGAAAGACAGAAGGCAAAAGAAGAAGGGGACGGCAGAAGATGAGATGCCTGGACAGCGTTACTGAGGCAGCTAACACAAATTTGAGCAGACTTCAGAGGATGGTGGAAGACAAGAGGGCCTGGCGTGACTTGGTCCATGGGGTCGCAAAGAGTCAGACTCGACTGTGTGATTGAACAAAAATAAAATAGATCGGGGTGTCAAACTCATTTGTTATGAGGGCTGGATCAGACATAAATGAGACCTTCTCGGGCTGGGCCATGTCGGGCCGGTCCATATGTGTACCTATTTATGATTAGGTAGCAGTGATATAAACTTTATAAAGGACACAGAAAAACACAATTAAACATTTTTTTAAAAAAACCCTTAAAATAAAACATGCTTAAAACATTAGCACTTGTTGGTCTTAAAGGTGCTTTCTTTGTATTTCTCCCATGGGGTATGGGGAACTGGGCAAAGGAAGCTCTGACTCTTTCCTTCCTTCCCCAGGGGACCAGGAGGGGGAAGAGCCTCAGCCGGTAGAAGGAAGAGAGGCTTGGCTCAGTAGTTCTGCTGTGCGATTGAAAGAGCCTGGCAAAGCAAGCTCTTCCTCCCCAAGGGAGGAGCCTCAGCCAATGGAGAAAATACAGAGCTTTGCTCTGTAGCTCCTGTGTGATTGAACAAGCCTGGCAAAGCAAGCTGTGATGCAGAAGGAAGCAAGAGAGAGGGAGAAGGAAGCAGATGACAGTCAGTTGCTTGGGGGCCTGATGGGAGCCCTCCGGGGGTCTGATTTGGCCCCTGGGCCACATGTTTGACACCCCTGGTATAGATGGAACTGTCTGGCTGGGGCAGTGATGCTCTTTATTCTTGGGAGGGACTTCTAGTATCCTGGTCCCATTGGTGGACCTCCTGATGGCACCTGGAGTTTTTTGGTCACCATGTGACAGAGTGTTGGACTGGATGGACCATTGGACTCTCTTCTTGGCTTCGCTTATGTTCTTGTGCCAAGCACCCCTGAGGGTGGCAGATCTGGCCCGAGGAAACCAGAACAGTGATTACAATTAGTATTGAATGGTAAACTGTAGCTGGCCAGATGTGAACCATGTAGCTGGCAGAGCATGTCTGTCAGTGAATCTGTTTCAGATTGTCACATTGTGTGTGCACCTGGAGAAAGGGTTTGCGCTCACGCATGCATCTGTGGCTGCCTTGACTTAATGGCTCCTTGTCTTCTTTTACAGCCCCTGTATCCAATTCCCATGACCCCCATGCCAGTCAACCAGGCCAAGACCTATAGAGCAGGTAAAGGTGAGAATAATACAGCATTGCATGTTCTTGTACTCAGCTTGCCAGTGGAATGACTAAGTTGTCCTGCATGTGATTTTTATGCTAAGTTGGATAAGTCATTTACCTTTCTTTAGGAATGGTCCTCACTTGTTCTCTTGTCTGCGCTGCCTCCTCCTAATTTGTTCCTAGTTTTCTTAGGTTTTTAATCCCTCCAGATGGGTGCAGTTGACTTCCCTACAGTGGCAGCATCTCGACTCCATTGCCCCGCCCAGTGCATGTTTATTTGAAGTGGCAGCACTTGATCAGCTAGTTGTTCAGGGTTGGGATGTGTTGCTGCCGTTGGGGCTTTTGCCTTCTCTTTGAAACTTTAAACCAATTTGAGGGTTAGTATGTTCAGTTTACTATAAACCTCTTGATTTTGGAAACGAATTCAGAATGCAGGGCTGTCAAACGCAGGGCTGCGAAGAGCTAGTTTGAGTCCTCAGACCCAGATTCTTTCCCTGGGATCTCCCATCTGGACCTAATTCAGACATCACCTGAAAACAGACTGCTCAGTTTTCCCAGCTCAGGGAGCCTTCAGGTTTAGGGCCTCCAGAATTTTGTCCTCTTGCACTCCCCTCACCCTCTATCCCCTGCAGCCCTCCTCAGTCACTTCTCTTTTTTGGAGGGGGGGGGGTGTCCTTCGTTTCAGTAGCCCTGTTCTTCCCACAGAATAGAAGTTAGTAGAACAAATTGAGCGCTGACAAGATGCAACACCATGTTACATTTTAAAGTTAATTCTTCAGTGACGTTTGCGTTGTTGTTAGCTTTTGTAATCTAAGCGAAAAATTAGAATATATATTTTAATCTGGCATTTCCATGGAGCCAGCTAATTTTTTAATGCTGTTGTCATAATCTCTTTTTTGGATGTCATCCTCAGAACCTTTTTCTTTAGGTCTACCTGCACTGGTTGCTGTAAATCTGTCAAGAACTGGCTGCTCTTTTAATATAGGAGCTTAACCAGTGGTTGACATTTCCACATCAAGTTTCGATGGGAGATGTTTGTGTTTCTCTTGCTGTTCTGCGGGGGCCTGAATCGCAATTCTTCCCCAGTTCTAGCATGGGAGATAAAGGTTCTTGTGAGGTTTCCATTAAGAAATTGGTTGTGTCCGGGCAGTGTCAACGCGTACAGAACTGGGCTGGTTTTAGTTGCGCTGGTTTTCTTTCCTATGCAGTAGCCTCTAACCCAGCATGTGTAAGACAAGAGGTCTGTGTTTGACATGTTTCTGGAGTACAAGCATCTCTCTCTCGCTCTTGGAAAAGGTGTTTTCATTAAGGTGTGCTCTTTCCTTTGTTTGCAGTATCGAGTATGCCCCAGCAGCGACAAGACCAGCACCATCAGAGCACCATGATGCACCCTGCCTCTGCTGCTGGTGCGCCCATCGTAGCTACGCCTCCAGCTTACTCCACACAGTATGTCGCCTACAGCCCCCAGCAGTTCCCTAACCAGCCTCTTGTTCAGCATGTGCCACATTATCAGTCTCAGGTATGCCTCTTCCGCTGCACTCTTTGTGGCACCTCATTTGAGCAGCCTCTTCCGCTGCACTCTCTGTGGCACCCAGCCACAGGAGTCTTAACTTTGCACGTTGCCTAGCTGACTGGTCAGGGTATACTGAAATGCACTTCAGAGAAAGTTGCAGATGTCAGCAGCAGTGGGGGCGAATCTCCCAACTGTAGAATATCTGTCCCTCATTTTATTGTGTTAGGAACTCAGTAACTGGAGGCCGAATGCTGCCTCCATGAGGAGTGTAAGAAAAAGACATGCAAAGACTACAGTGACTGGGGCAACAAGATTTGCAGACAGTCCAGGCAGAGGGAATGGAGTGCCTTGGCTTATAAGAGAAGCCATGTTGGATCAGGCCAATGGCCCTTCCATTCCAACACTCTGTGTCACATAAGAGAGGTCATGTTGGATCAGGCCAATGGCCCATCCATTCCAACACTCTGTGTCACACAGTGGCCAAAAAAAATTATATATATATGTACACACACACATACACACTGTGGCTAATAGCCACTGATGGACCTCTGCTCCATATTTTTATCTAACCCCCTCTTGAAGGTGGCTATGCTTGTGGCCGCCACCACCTTCTGTGGCAGTGAATTCCATGTGTTCATCACCCTTTGGGTGAAGAAGTCTTCCTTTTATCCGTTTTAACCCGACTGCTCAGCAATTTCATTGAATGCCCACAAGTTCTTGTATTGTGAGAAAGGGAGAAAAGTACTTCTTTCTCTACTTTCTCCATCCCATGCATTATCTTGTAAACCTCTCTCATGTCACCCCGCAGTCGACGTTTCTCCAAGCTAAAGAGCCCCAAGCGTTTCTCCAAGCTAAAGAGCTATTGTCATCTTTGCAACACAATATATGCCAGAGCTCTTGTGCAAGTGCTACATTTGAACATCTTTGAAACAGGCAAACCTTCAGCATTTAGTACAGGGCAGGAAGCAAAACCATTACAAGGCCTCTCTTAGATAAAGGCATCTTAGTGTCCCTTCTGAAAGTGTGCAGGATGACTGAAACACATAGAAGTTGCAAGAACTGTGGGGTACAATTCTGGTCACCGCATCTCAAAAAGGACATTATAGCATTGGAAAAAGTGCAGAAAAGGGCAACTAGAATGATTAAAAGTTTGGAACACTCTCCCTATGAAGAAAGGTTAAAACGGGGCTCTTTAGCTTGGAGAAACATCAACTATAACATAATCGAGCTTTACAAGATTATGCTTGGGATAGAGAAGGTAGAGAAAGAAGGAATTTTCTCCCTTTTTCACAATACGAGAACTCGTGGACATTCAATGAAATTGTTGAGCGGTCGGGTTAGAACTGATAAAAGTACTTCTTCACCTGAAGGGTGAAGGAATTCACTGCCACAGGAGGTGGCGGCAGCTACAAGCATAGCCAGCTTCAAGAGGGGATTGGATATGCATATGGAGCAGAGGTCCATCAGTGGCTATTAGCCACAGCTTATCGTTGGAACTCTCTGTCTGGGGTAGTGATGCTCTGTGTTCTTGGTGCTTGGGAGGGGCAACAGTGGGAGGGCTTCTAGTGTCCTGGCCCCACTGATGGACCTCCTGATGGTACCTGGCGTTTTTTGGCCACTGTGTGACACAAAGTGCTGGACTGGATGGGCCATTGGCCTGATCCAACATGGCTTCTCTTATGTTCTTATGTGACACAAAGTGTTGGACTGGATGGGCCATTGGCCTGATCCAACATGGCTTCTCTTATGTTCTTCTTATGATGACATGCCTTGAGTGTAATCGGTTGGGTGCCCTTTGGGTGGAAGCTGCACCACTTCATGATGCCCATACACCTAGCACGTGGCACAACATTATAATGATAGCATATGTACCTATGAAGCAGTCTTGTACTGAGTCAGGTCACTGGTCTGTCTAGTTCAGCGTTGTCCTCCGCGACAAGCAGTGGCTTTTAGGCAGATGGGACAGGAAAAAACCTCTCCCTGAACCTGCCATCTGAGATCGTTTTTTTACTAGAGATGCTGGGGATTGAGCCTGGGACCTTCTGCTTGAAGAACGGGTGGTCTCTCTCACCCTCCCTCGTGGAATGTTACGGACTTCAATTTGTTCATCATTTTGAGTGAATATATTCGAATGCAACTACGGTGGTGAGATGGAGCTGTCCGGCAGGGTACCACATGTATATGCACGTTGCCCTCCTCTTGTCACAAGCAGTTGCAGGAATTGTCTCAGAGACTCCGTAGATCACAACGGACAGGTGTAGCACAACGTGACCTGCCTGCTGCTTCTGCTGCCAGAGTCTAAAAATAGAGAGGTTCAGTTACCTAGTGATGCAACAGAGCCTCTGTGTTATACTGCTGAGAGGCCAGCAACCCACAGCAGCTAGCAGATCTGTTCCTGAGGAGAGTTTTGGCATGGCTGTGAACAGGGCTTTTTTAAAGATGATGATGATATTGGGTTTATATCCCACCCTGTACTCTGAATTTCAAGAGCGGTCACAATCTCCTTTACCCTGCCCCCCCCCCACAACAGACACCCTGTGAGGTAGGTGGGGCTGAGAGAGCT
Source organism: Heteronotia binoei (assembly GCF_032191835.1). Lineage (NCBI taxonomy): Eukaryota > Metazoa > Chordata > Lepidosauria > Squamata > Gekkonidae > Heteronotia > Heteronotia binoei. The sequence goes on along the minus strand of NC_083233.1, from coordinate 80,313,520 downwards.
CTGACAGAAGCTGCCCTTTGAAGGACAACTCCTACGAGAGCTATGGCTGACCCAAGGCCATTCCAGCAGATGCAAGTGGAGAAGGGGGGAATCAAACCCGGTTCTCCCAGATAAGAGTCCACACACTTCACCACTACACCAAACTGGCTTGATAGAAAAAGCCCAGCAGGAACTCAGTTGCATATTAGGCCACATCCCCTGATGTCACTTGTTTTGCACAGGGTTTTTTTTTTTTTAGAAAAAGCCCAGCAGGGATTCATTTGCATATTAGGCCACACCCTTGCGCCAAGCCAGCCGTAACTGCACTCCTGTGCGTTCCTGCTCAAAACCCCCCCCACAAAAACCCTGGCCATGAAGATCTTGTTAAGCGTAGGTAGCACCAAAGTCAAACTACGTTCAGGACCCCAAGATCTTCTTAAGAGCCGCTTACCGAAAGAAGCTCCATTGTCAACTGCCAGAGCCTTCTCGGTAACAGCCCCCGCTCTGTGGAATGCCCTTCCTGGAAACATCAGGGCCCTGAGGGACCTGCCACAGTTCCGCAGGGCCTGTAAGACCGAACTGTTCAAACTTGCTTTTAACTGTTAAGGGGAGGTGGCCATTACTCCACAGCACCGACAATCTCATTGAACTAACATAACTGAAACCAGAAACATCAGAGTAACTAGAACATCAGCGTGCATCTTGGACTTTAAATGACTATATAATGGAAATAATTTTATTGTATATTTGTTTTTAATGTTTGATGTTTTTATTTGTTGTTAGAAGCCTTGAGCCCGTCAGGGGAGGCCGGGATATAAATCTGATTAAATAAATCAATAAAAGGCAAAGACTTGTGGTTTAACTTTTTGGCCTGTTTCTCCAAGGAACTTGCTAGTTTGAGGAACGGCTGTATTTCCATGCGAAGAATATTGATGGTTTGTCTCCCACTCTCTCTCTTTGGCAGCACCCCCACGTCTATAGCCCTGTAATACAGGGCAATGCTCGGATGATGGCGCCGCCAACGCACCCCCAGCCCGGCTTGGTTTCTTCCACAGCTACGCAGTACGGTGCACACGAGCAGACGCACACGATGTATGGTAAGAAACCTTTTTGGTTCAGCTTGGGTGTTTGAAGCCGGGGACTGCGTTTGCAATCTGGGGCAAAGAAACGGGGGTACTTTGTGTTTGAGAGTGTGTAGAATTCACGACAGCCTATTAAGATGTCTTACAGGCACTAGACCCTGGAAGTTGTCAGGTATGAACTGATATAATGACTAAGAGAATGAACTGTGACCCAGAAGGAAAAGGAAAGGAAAGGTCCCCTGTGCAAGCACCAGTCGTTTCCGACTCTGGGGTGACGTTGCTTTCAAAATGTTTTCACAGCAGGCTTTTTATGGGGTGGTTTGCCATTGCCTTCCCCAGTCATCTACACTCCCCCCCCCCCGCCCCCCAGCAAGCTAGGTACTCATTCTACTGACCTCGGAAGGATGGAAGGCTGAATTAACCTCGAGCCGGTTACCTGAAAACCCAGCTTCTGCCGGGGATCGAACTCAGGTCGTGAGCAGAGCTTAGGACTAGAGTACTGTAGCTTTAGCACTCTGCGCCACGAGTGTTAAAACTGGTTTAAATCTCACTTCTGCTGCAAGCCAGTTGTTCAGCCCTTCTGCTTGCAATATGACTATGATACCTGCTCAAAAAAACCCCCCACAAAAACCCTGGCCATGAAGATCTTGTTAAGCATAGGTAGCACCAAAGTCAAACTAGTTCAGGACCCCAAGATCTTCTTAAGATCCGCGGACCGAAAGAAGCTCGATTGTCAACTACCAGAGCCTTCTTGGTAACAGCCCCCGCTCTGTGGAATGCCCTCCCTGGCCAGGATATAAATCTGATTAAATAAATCAATAAAAGGCAAAGACTTGTGGTTTAACTTTTTGGCCTATTTTGCCAAGGAACTTGCTAGTTTGAAGAACGGCTGTATTTCCATGTGAAGAATACTGATGGTTTGTCTCCAGAGCTGTGGAAGAAACCAAGCTGGGCTGGGGGTGCATTGGTGGCGCCATCATCCGAGCATTGCCCTGTATTACAGGGCTATAGACGTGGGGGTGCTGCCAAAGAGAGAGGGTGGGAGACAAACCATCAGTATTCTTCACATGGAAATACAGCCGTTCTTCAAACTAGCAAGTTCCTTGGAGAAATAGGCCAAAAAGTTAAACTACAAGTCTTTGCCTTTTATTGCCTTATAGGGTTGTGGTGAGAACTGTAAGATAATGTGCTTGAAGAGCTTTGAACCCTGCAAGGGATATAAAAATCTGACTCTGAAGGGCATATTTAGAACTGTAATTTCAAATGGAGAGCGAGTTCTCTTTCTTGCAGTCATTACTTGCAGATCTTTAACCACTACGTTACCACTAATGCTGCACCACTCAGTGGAGATCAGTGGCTTAGCTTTGAGCCCTGCTTCTTTGACCATTGTGTCATGCTGCCTGCTGATCTTTGACAATCTTAAATTTGTCTGGTGGATTTGGAACAGTTGGCCTTGCTTCACACAGATGCCATTGCACACTTGGGAACAAATTCCTGAGGCAGGCATTGTGTCGTTCGGGGTTGTGCATCTGTTGTTGTCTTGAGGTGTCCAGCCCCTTAGTTGATTCCTTGGCAAGAATTGGGCTGATTTCTGCTTCTTGAGGCAGACTTTTCCTGCAAGACTCATTGCTTATGCTGAAATGAAAAGCATGATCTCGCTTGAGAATATAGCTCAGTTGAGAGTGTTCTTTATGGGTTACTTTGGAGCCAGTTTGGTGTAGTGATTAAGTGTGCCGACTCTTATCTGGGAGAACCGGGTTTGATTCGCCACTCCTCCACCTGCAGCTGCTGGAATGGCCTTGGGTCAGCCAGAGCTCTCTTATCTGGGAGAACCGGGTTTGATCCCCCACTCCTCCACTTGCAGCTGCTGAAATGGCCTTGGGTCAGCCAGAGCTCTCTTATCTGGGAGAAACGGGTTTGATTCCCCACTCCTCCACTTGCAGCTGCTGGAATGGCCTTGGGTCAGCCACAGCTCTCTTATCTGGGAGAACCGGGTTTGATTCCCCACTCCTCCACTTGCAGCTGCTGGAATGGCCTTGGGTCAGCCAGAGCTTTCTTATCTGGGAGAACCGGGTTTGATTCCCCACTCCTCCACTTGCAGCTGCTGGAATGGCCTTGGGTCAGCCACAGCTCTCTTATCTGGGAGAACCGGGTTTGATTCCCCACTCCTCCACTTGCAGCTGCTGGAATGGCCTTGGGTCAGCCAGAGCTCTCTTATCTGGGAGAACCGGGTTTGATCCCCCACTCCTCCACTTGCAGCTGCTGGAATGGCCTTGGGACAGCCAGAGCTCTCTTATCTGGGAGAAACGGGTTTGATTCCCCACTCCTCCACTTGCAGCTGCTGGAATGGCCTTGGGTCAGCCAGAGCTCTCTTATCTGGGAGAACCGGGTTTGATTCCCCACTCCTCCACTTGCAGCTGCTGGAATGGCCTTGGGTCAGCCATAGCTCTTGCAGGAGTTGTCCTTAAAATGGCATCTGCTATAAGAGGAAGGTAAAGGAGATTTTGACCACTGAGATTCTTGAGATTCAGAGTATAGGGTGAGATATACATCCAATATCATCTTCATCAGCATCAAGGACAGAAATTACTGAAACACCTTCAGTCATGATTCTAGGACAGAAGTACTTACTGGCATTGTGATGTTTGCATGTTAACTGTATTTTTTATTGCAAAAAATATTCTATATTTTATTCTTGGCCTGTCATGGACCCTGATAGGGTAGAAGAATGTTATAAAAACATTTAAAATAATAACAATAGATGTGCTGGCTTACAGCAGCCTTCGCAGTTGTTCAGTGAACGTGTTCTGGGTGTCGTGGACTTTTGGTCACACTGACGTTATGTAAGATCCCTTGAGTTGCAGTGAGAAAGGCAGACTATAAATAGTGTGAATATCTTGTGAGCAGCTTCCTGGGTGGAACTGCAAATGTTGCTTAAGTAGTATTAGGTTTTCCTAGTGCTCACGTAGTTAATTTGGGATCGTGTCCCTTCTCTGCTAGGAAGAAGCATTTAGTTTGGAAAAGGCACTAGATAACCAGCTGTAGTGCCCTCATCTGCTGGAACACTCTATAGAAAGGAAAAGGAAAAGCGAGGAAGTGCACAAGAGAGGCATATTGCCATTTTTTAGCATGAAGGGATAGGTACATCTGTAGAGGATGCTGTGCATGGCCACAAAATAACCGTGAATCTCCGGAGGAAATGCCTGTTCTCATTTATCACTTATGCTGTGCAAGACTCAAGCACGTGCAGCATCCTTAAGAAGATAAGAACCCTGCAGGATCAGACGAGCGGCCCATAGTCTATTTCACGCAGTGGCCGACCAGTTCCTCTAGGGCAGGGGTGGCCAAACTTGCTTAACATAAGAGTCACATACAATAAATGTCAGATGCTTGAGAGCTGCAAGACATGAACATCAGATGTTTGAGGGCCGCGGGACAGGAAGGAAGAAAAGGCGGCAAATAGATTGGAGGGAAGGAGAGGTAGAGAGAAAGCAACTTTAAATGAATCCCCCAAGCTGCTGGCTGGCTTGGCTTGAAGAAGCGTTTTAAAGAGAGAAATGGACTCTCAAGCTGGCCAACAGGGTGGTGAAGGGCTCTGAGAGCCACATAATATGTGTTAAAAGAGTCACATGTGGCTCCCAAGCCGCAAGCAGAGGCCCAACCAGTTCCTCTGGAGGGCCAACAGCAGAGCATAGAGGCCGAGGCCTTCCTTGATGTTGCCTCCTGGGGCTGGGATTCAGAGGTGTCCTCCCTCCCTCAGTGTTGTTTACATTCTGCCTGCCTGCACATCCAACATGGGCACCAACCAATGCCTTAAAAGTACTTTAACTATATTCTAGAATTATGGAGAATGCTTTCCCAGCCGAAAGTCCCAAAAATACAGGTGAAAACAAAGATTTATTTATTTATTTATTTTTATTTATCTGAGATTTATATCCCGCCCTTCCCACTAGGTGGCTCAGGGCGGCTTACAACATGTAAAACTAACATAAAATATAAAATTAAGCATTAAAATTAACATTACATAATTTATAGTTAAAAATCTAAACATTTGTTATATACATAAAACATTAAAAGCATTCAGCGGTCTTAAGTTACGCTCAATTCAAATTCGATGTTCAGTGTTCAGAACTCAGTGCCGGTCAGTTGTGGGCCAGCTGGAAGAGGGCTGTCTTACAGGCCCTGCGGGATTGGGTAAGGTCCCGCAGGGCCCTTACCTCTTCCGGCAGCTGGTTCCACCAAGATGGAGCCATTATGGAGAAGGCCCTGCTGCTTTGCTAGCAGCGGTGCAGCTTTGTGAAGGGACGTCTGCCTTACGCTGGAGTTGCAGCAGAGGAGCTGTCCTCTAGAAGCCTGTCTGAGGACGCTGGAAGCATGGCCTGGAATGGTTGCGCTCCACTGTGGCACTTAGTGCCCAAGTAGGAAACAGCACCGCTGGAAGCTGTTCTAAGGACTTCCTTGGGAACCTGGGCATATGTTGATTGATTTTTTGAACAATCAGTCTTGATCTTTCTGGCCCAGCAGAACTCCAGGGTTCTAATGGGCTGCTTTTGTGTGGCACGCGCTCGATCGTGCACACCCCTAATGCTAACTGCTTAATCGGTTGATGAGCCTGGGGGGTCCTGAGTTGAAACACATCAGATCCAGCCGCTTACGCAGGGATACTTGGTTTTCATTGAGAATTCTCCCAACCGTTTTTTTAAAATTTCCATTTAACGTTTGATCTCATGTTTTTGGCCCACCGTTGCAATCGAAACCTTGAAAAACGGGCTGCTTGCCGTTCATAGAAAACGGAAATTCCTCTGAGGTTTAGACTATCAGAAACGTATGTGATTAGCAGAGTTTGGTGATACATGCTTTGTGTTGTAAGAGGAAAAATACCAGCTGGGTATTATGTGATCTGATGCTTTTTTTGACCAATTGCAGCCGTGCAATTAATTACTTGTAGCATTTGGAAGGATTTGGAAGTTGGTGCAAAAGAGTGTGTGTTGGCCAAGAATGAGCTGAAAGCCAGGAATTCCTTCATTCAAACATTGCCTCAGCTGCAAGATTATTAATTGGCAGCCAGCAATTTGCTTTCTCTCAAGACCAGCTACCCAGTCCATAATATGATGAAAACAAAATACATGCAAACTGTTGATTGGCAGCCAAACTTGCTTAATGTAAGAGCCACATAGAATAAATATCAGATGTTTGAGAGTCACAAGATATGAATGTCAGACGTTGGAGAGCCAAAGGAAGGAAGATGGGAAGAGGTAGAGGTAGAAAGAAAGCAACTTTAACTTTAAACACATTCTCCACGCCACCGGCAGGCTTGGCTCGGTGAAGAGCTTTAAAGAGAGAGATGCTTTCTCCAAGCTGGCCAACAGGGGTGGTGGGGGCATTGAGAGCCACGCAATGTGTGTGAAAGAGCCACATGTGGCTCCCGAGCCACAGTTTGGCCACCTCTGGACTAAACTGCAGGTAGATTATTTCTGCTGGGGATGAGAGCAAAATGAAGAGCTTTTGTATTAACTGATAGTTCATTGGTGCTCAACACGTTGTATTAGGCAGTAGAAAGTAGTATGTTTGTAACAGACTCATTCTGATTAATTGTGTGTATAAACAAGTTAATTAATGCTCACCATTAAACCCCAGAGCCTTTGTTAAAACTTTGAAAGACTTCTGAAGTGAAAACCCAGCTAAAGTGTTTTCCTGAGCTTGATCCTGGTTCTGCTTCATATTTACTCAGCATCCCTATGTGTCTTGATTCTCTCTAACCTCCTGTGGTTTTCTTTCCCTATTCAAATGTGGTGTGCTAAACAGCAGTGTGTTGGGAGAAAAGGGGCTATGCATACTGAGGAATCAATCCAGTTTTCTGGGGTTTTACTCTGTCCCCGTCTCCATTCAAAAGAATCATGTATTGGTTTTCATTGCAACTTAGTTAAATTTTTGATCTTTATTCTTAATGCTCTACAGAACACCTTGAGTAGTTGGCATTTTAATGTCGATGAAGACCAGCTGCCATTTGAATTCACTTGGAGATCTGTTTACCTTGTTCTTAATTGCAAATTGGTTTGTGCATGAAAACAATCATTGACTGTTTAACCTTTCCAGGAGACTGGAAGTGGTGCTCTAATCTCATGGCACGCAGCTAATTTCCCTTTCTATTTCCCCAAATTCAGCATGTCCCAAAATACCCTACAGCAAGGAGACAGGCCCTTCTTTCTACTTTGCCAGTGAGTTGGGTTTTTTGTACTAACATTGATTCGTACAGTCAAACTTGAAAGAATCCGTGTCGAGAGGAATAGGCTTATCGAATGGCTCACCTTTCACTTTGCATCAAACCAGATCAAATTTAGTGGAACCTTTTTTTTGTTGGCAGCAAAGTGTGCTTGTAGCTGTCTATACAGCTAGACATACAGTACAATACTCCTTTCTGGCTTAACAGAAGTTAGCCAACCCCCAAGACTGGATCAGTTTTGATGGAAACTGTACAGTTTGGTAAAATTTTGGGCTGTGGTGATCCAAAGATAGATAAGCTACAAAAGCGTCTGAAAAGACTGCACCTCTGAAGGGACGAAATCTGGACTTGAGGAAGAGGGCAAAGGCATGAGGACTAGAAAGCTTACTTTGAGAAGTCTTGGGTTCCATTGCATAATTATAATCTCCCAAAATATGTATCACTTGTATTCATGCAAGTGAACTTGAAGATTTGGAGTCTCTCAGAGGCTTATCCAGGGAAGAAGAGTTCTCACACTCGTAGGGTTTTGCTGATCTGCAGATTGTAGCAGGAACCCCCAAAGGTTCATATTCCTTGAATTTATTAGGGATTGGGAATCGGATAGACTTTGTACAAAGCTGCGTTTATTTAGAGGACTGTAATGCAGTCTCAGCGTTTGGTTTGGTGCACTTGAAACACCTTCGACAGGCTTATTCTTTTAAAAGACACCCCCCCGCCCCTTTTAAAGATGGACTCCACTGTACTCCTGTAATATGCATTTTTCATAATTCTGAATGTATTTATGCTAAGAGTGGTTTGCTTGCTGTCATTCAAACAAAAGTCAATATCATTATTGCCATCGTTATTTACACATCTTACTGGGAATGGCAGTTATCATGCAATGGTTATGCTTTTATTCAGTCACTGACCACTGAATTCACGTGCAGCACCTGTGTGCAGAACCTACAGTAGTGTTGAATTTGGTTGGCCTCTCCTTCCCCTGCCTCCCTCCCTCTCTTTCTACACTTCCCGCTGCCCTGGTGATTTGATCTCTTTTTGGGTTATGGTAGAACTTTGTACCTTATCAACGTTCTGTTGCCCTCTTTTAAAAGCATCTCCTTCTGTTGTTGTTTTCTCCTTCCTCTCACTGACATATTTTTGTATAGTCCCTCATGTGCCATATTGCTTAACCTAACCGGGCATCCCATTCCTCAGTTCCTTATTTACTGGAAACCTGTAGAATTGAGGATGTAGGGGAGAGATGTAATCAGCTTAATTTGGCTTGGCTTGTAGCTAAGGATGTATTCGGAGGAACAGTTGAGGTAGTGATCATCCCAGGGCACGTTCCCCCCCCCTCCCCAAAAGACACTTCTCAGGTTAACTGACAGAAGAGAAGCCATGTTGGATCAGGGCAGTGGCCCATCCAGTCCAACACTCTGTGTCACATCAGAACATGAGAGAAGCCATGTTGGATCAGGCCAATGGCCCATCC